>NW_027112364.1:47808-50604 GCF_000696795.3 Halyomorpha halys | reverse complement strand
GATCTTCTCTAATATAGGTTTCTTTTAGTAATATAAGATGTCTGCTGTTATTAATATTTTATTCAATTCGTCTTCTACTACTATATAATATAATATTTCATTGTTACTTACTGCAAGATTCATAAGCTTTTTTCTCACTATTATACCATTTCTTCAATTTTCTTGTTCCAATTAATTTTAAAGCAATCCGATTACTTAATTTAAGTAAGTACTTTAAAGTGAAATAATAATATTAATGAATAAATAATAATATTAAGGAATAAATAAAAGGATTAGCGAATCCCAAGGCTCGATGCAGATAACAGCAATCACTTTTTACACAGCTCTGTCCACTGACTCAAGATCAGATATTCAATGCTCCACCTATGCTTTGATATATCCATCAGAAGTATACCAGCGAGTTATTGCTAACTAACAATTTAAGAATTTGTTTGTAATTAAGCACTACAACTTCACAATTCCATTTTATTTGGCATGATGCTATTACCTCAATTTTATTTTTTGGCTGCAGCTCACACAATCCAGGGTTGTGTAGTCTTCTAAATTTTCTGGTCAACTCATCCTTCTTCGGTCCGAATATTTTATGAAATAGTGATGAGAGATAGTTGACCGTAGATGAATTATATGAGGAGAAGAGGGTTGGGGGTGCAGTTAAAATATAACACAAATAAGTTGAAATAACTTATTTAATCGTACCGTGTGAAATCTGAAAGACCTGGGCCCAGTTACATAATAAAGTACAAACTAATACTATTAGCCTTTTCGATTTAACTTAATACAATTACACTGACTTGTACAATAGTAACTTATACTTTAGTACTTTTTAACTCCTGCAATATCACTAATAGTCATCTCTATTATGAAAAAAATAAGTATTAGTGTAATTAACACATTGTTTCCATACTTGTATTTTGAACTAATACTATTAGCTTCCATTATGAAACGGGACCCTGGCTGTCAGATTACATGCTAGCAGCCCTAATGAAGGCTAGAAATTCTGGCCGCAACATTGGCACGATTAAATAAGTTATTTCAACTTATTTGTGTTATATTTTGACCCTATCCCCTTACCATCTTCTCCTCACATTTTATGAAATAATTTATTTTCGAAAACCATAATTGGTGACCAGAAACAAATTTAGCTACACTAGGATTTGCAGTGAGAACATTTTGAGTTATAATCACTGATATATATATTTTTTTCTCCAAACCTATTTAATGTATATTGAACCCAAACAAATAAAACTTGCTTAGATTGCAGAGTTTTCTGAAACTTCATTGGTTCATTAACATTTTTTTTTTTGTTCATAGTAGAAATTTTCTTTCCTATCCTATAAATATAATAAATTTATATGAAAACACAAAATTGTGTTTTTACTTTGCTAAGTTGAAACGCCTAGTATTATTATCATGTAATTCTAACATCATGTTAGCACTTCTATGATGTTAAGAGGGAAACTGTCAGGTTTGCATAGAAAATATGGTACTTGAGTTCAGTTGAAGGATGTTTGTACCAGTGTAAATCGTATGCTGGAGTGGGAGGAATCAAAACAATATTCAAGAAAATGAATATGGTTCCAGTTTTAATTTTGGAGATAAAATTGCTTTCAATCTACTGTCTGTTGTTGATTCACCAAAGCAACATAAATTGTTTTTTGATAATTTCAAAAGCCATCACCTCTTCTGTGAGAGTGGGAGAGACTTTTTCATCATAGGCACAATCCTTAAAGATAGGGTTAAAAAATATGCATTACAGAATTCAATACACATTATAAAGTATAAAATAAGGGATAATAGTGTTATTATTTTGATATGAACAATAAAATATTTGTTGTACATTGAATCAAAAACACTGTGGTGACTTTAGCCAAAAATGTTGGCTTGCTAAAATCATTTGTACAAGTAAAATGGGGATTTTATAGAAAAAAAAAGGGAGGGGGGTTCAGCCTTTATGTGACATCTTCTGCTTAACTTTGATAAAAGTTACATTTGTTTTTTCTTTTACATATTTGGAAAACTTTTAATGAAGTAATCAATTATTATTGGTAATTTAGGGTGCCAGAAACTTGGTATCAATAAAAAACATATTCATTTTTCATTTGTTGGACAGAAATATAGAGAAATTATCTTTTTCTTGTGTAAAAGTAGAGAAATGGTTAGAAATTTTTTTTATTATTAAGTTTTCAGAAAGATTAGAAAGAACTACCGTATTATATTAGCGGAAAAAACAACGATATGCTGTTGTGTCACAGGTAGTAAGCGAATTTTAAATAGTTTCATAAGTTGTTTATTCTTGAACCTTGGATTAAGAGCAGTAAGAATGTTTTTACCTTTATTACTACTATTTTAATTTTAATTTATATTTTTTAATACAAAAATTTAGGAAAAATACAGACTAAATTATTTCAAACAAAAATAAACTGTTGCACAAGCTCGACCAATATTTACTTACATATTATTCCTAATACTTTGACTTGATTTTGTTTTTAATGGACATTGATATTAATATACTAATATTAAGCAATCCCAAAGAGTAATTTATTTCTTAATAAATGCTAAGGCTCACTAATTGTTTAAAAGTTCATCCTGTAATTTTATACTTCACTTTTAGTTAAAATACATGCAATCACTTGGAAACATACTCATTTTTATTTTCATTTATTATTTAATTTTTTTATTTTCATATATTATTTTTTTTTTCCTAATTTATTTTAATTTACAAATATACAATTTAGATAACAAATCAAAAAATAATGTATCTGTTTGGTTTTATAACTTACATGTTTAACATATTCC
>NW_027112364.1:43287-47758 GCF_000696795.3 Halyomorpha halys | reverse complement strand
CTAATTTATTTTAATTTACAAATATACAATTTAGATAACAAATCAAAAAATAATGTATCTGTTTGGTTTTATAACTTACATGTTTAACATATTCCTAATATTAAACACATTTTACAACATGGGTGAGAAAAAAATCTAAAAAAAAACATTCTCCAGAAAAAAATATTATCAAAAAAGAAATTAATAATTTTTTGATTATCCAACACTTCATCCATGTGTATCATCGAAGTTCTTTTTGAAAAAGATCAAATAAATCTCATGCATTTACTTTTTAGGTTTGTATTTTTTAATAATTGGTAGCACAGTCTTTCGGCCTCATTAGAGACACATAAAGTAGAACAAGTCTTGCTGATAAATAATAATTTGCCTTATTTCTCAGGTTTAAATATTATTCCTGACTGTAAACAAAGTTTGCAATAATCCTATTGTTTTATCAAACTGATTATTTATATACTTAGTGAAAGTCAATTTAGAGTCGAGGATTTCAGCAAAATATTTAAAAATTTATTTATGTTTTATAGGATATTCATATAATTTAACATTATAGTTCCTGTCAGCTCTTCATTTAGGGTTCTCTTAGACCAAGTCTGTCAGCCAGTTTAGTAATGTATATTTTCTCTCATTGCTATTAAAATTCAGTTGGAACAGATGGATTAGATGTGAGTGGCAGACAGGTTTGGTCGAAGAGAACACTTTGTAAACAGGATTATAATAATTGGAAGATTATTGATTGACCGTGTGTATAGATGAATGGAATATAGTCCGGGTGCAGTAAAAAAAAACTCAAATAGTAAATAATTATACTATTTTATTGAGCCAACGTTTTGCCCCACGTTGCAGGGCTTCATCAGGGCTAAAAACGATACAAACACTATAGTTACAAAAAGGATAAAAGAAAAAACATAAGTGGAAAATAACAGGGGTATAAAATGAAAAGTAAGATATAATAAGAAAAATTAAAGGTTGTAAATAGTAAATGAAAAGGGTAATAGTAACATATAGGTAAGAGAAGAAATATTAAAGAAAGTCATTGGCTCAATAAAATAGTATAATTATTTACTATTTGAGTTTTTTTTTCCGAACCCGGACCATATTCCATTATTGATCATTATCCCATTATTCCATTATCAATCCATTATTCCATCATCGATTATAATAATTATATTCAAATATCTTCATTTTTACCATCACTCTATTTTATTTTTCACCTATTAAAATCATTGAAGCAATTTTCTGTTCTGATGTTTAAATGGATATCTATGGTATCTACCCTGCATGCATGCTCCTGTAATCTGGATACTGACACAGATATATCTCATAGTTTCATTAAATAATTGAGGGATAGATAAAGGTGAGAAAAAAATATTAAAATGAACATCATGGGTGATGATGGTAGTTAGTTTTTATTTAAAGTTGTCTAATCCTCACGTCATCAGTCACAATGGTATTGAAACAATTTTGTCTATACAAAAATATATACATAAAAATACTATTCAAAAACAAAACAAGGATATAAAAAATTGTAATAATGTAAACATAAATAAATAATAAGGTTTTTTAAAAATGTTTTGGAAAACATTCTATAAAAAAATAGTTAAGTAATTAACATGTATAGCAGATTGTGACTATTATTTATAATGTTTAATATTAAGAAGTATATAATATGAATGTTCTCAATTTTCGAGTTTAAGATATGGAAACAGATTACATACACTAAGAGTAAAATGAGTGGTAAAAATTACTATTTTTTTCACATTTTACAATATATAATATGGAATGAAATAGGAATATATTCAACTAAAAAACAAAATAAGGTTAGGAAAAATAAAGAAGTTGAAAATATTGAGGATGCTAATAAATTAATTCAATTATTTTGCAAATACTAACCAGAATCAACCATAAAAATCTGGTGTAGTGCATCACACTATTTTCACTTTTTTTTTTTTCACTCTAGTTCCACCTTTGTTTTTGATGAGATTCATGGGTTGGAGGTATGTATACAACGATGTAGCTGTATCAACATGGAACCAAAAGATTCTGTGAACCTTTTTATTTATTTGGTTTAGAGTGATTTATTATTTATATACTATAATATATTATTAATGGAATTACGTGTTTTTTTTCCAATATGGGTTTATTCTGATTTCGTTTCGAAAACGATTCTTAATATACTACCAATAACTCTAGCCTCTACTGAAAGTAACGGAGAATACTACTCCAGTGGTTAATGTTTTAATAGTAATATTAGTGATAAAATTTTATATATTACTTTTAAATTCAAATACAATCTATTTCTCAGTTTATGTTTTTGTCTTCTAATGCAATATGCAGCCCTGCCTTTATAAAATATAAAATATTGGTGCTGATCCAAAAAACAATCTTAGTTATATCGAATACTTGAGGTATGATCCAGAAAACAATCTCAGTTATATCGAATACTTGAGGTGTGGAGATGGTAAAAAGGGAAAAAATTCATTTTTTGTTATTTTTTAATGTTTTTCACTCAATTTAGTGTCCTCTTTAAATCGGTTCAACCTTATCTCTCTAAAACGCATTGAATGCAATCTAATTTTACACTCATTGTTGGGATTGAGAATCAAAGTGGAATAAACCCATAACTAAAAAGGCTGCATATGTCACCAAAGTATATTTTCAATTAAAATAAATAAGAATAATTAAAAAACAAAACAAAAAAAATTAGCTATGAAGCCATCTTGAGGTACAATAGAAATGGACTCAGCTTAATTAAGTTAAATTAAAAAAATATCTCTATATCTAGTATCTCTATCGCTAGATTTAGGGTCACGGGGTTAGTGAATGGAATTACTGTTTTGTTTTTTTTACAAAAGTTACACAAGGAGGGCGATTTGTTCAAGATCATGTTCAACTCCCAGCTTTTCCCCCAATTAAGGGTGCCTACTTTATAGAGGCTGGGCTAGAACCCAAGTGCCGGATGTGAGTAGTACAGTGCCTTATCCACTGAGCTACCCTGCTCCTACAGCTTAATTAAATAGCACAAGTAATAATAGGCATGCCTGATGGTGACTTTGTTGCCGTAGTCTTATTGTAATAATATATTTCATATATAATCTTTAATAAGATTATATATGAAAAACTCAAAATATATATGAAAAAAATTCATAAAAAAACTTTCTTGAGACTGATTATTATTGTATAAATAAATAAATTTTATCAAATATTAGACTCAAAACTATTTCTTTCTTTAAAAGTCCGACGTTTCGGCCAATTCGGCCATCCTCAAGGACAATCTAATTACAATTTTTGAACCACATCATTTTAAAAAAACAACTTTATGCAGGCTTTCATGACTTTATAACTTAGGCAGGATAGCCTACATAAAATTATTTTTTAAAATGATGTGGTAGTTTAAATTGTATTGAGATACAATAGGATGGCCGAATTGGCCAAAACATCAGACTTAGAAAGAAATAAAAATAGTTTTGGGACTAAAATCGGATAAAATTTATTTATTTAAACAATAATAACCAGTCTCTATATATATTTGGTGAGAATTTCTGTAGTCTTTTTATTATCATTAATACTATTTTCAACTAAAAAATTGATTAAAAATAGAGATAAGTTCCTGTTTTTCAAAAAAACCATTGAGAGCATCAAATGGATTTTCGGAGGTGTGCATGATTTTTGAAAAAACAAAATTAAAATACTTTTTGGATATTCTTATAAAAAAGACATCTTGAAAAATCACATGAAATTCCTTTTTTTTTTTTAATTTATTTTTCTTATAATTGATTGATATTAATATTTAATAATTAAAATAATATAGGTTTTAATGGTCATGAGTTTTTTTTTTTTCTGGTTGAATAACTTTTTTTAATTTCCCTGACAGAAAAGGATAAATGCAATTTATTTCAAAAATTGATATTTTGAAAAACTTTACACTATTTTACAAATCAATTTCTGATGTAGTTTAAAAGCTACTGATTCAATAATATCATTGTGTATTCTTTAAAAAAATTTAAGTATTAATTTATCCTCTTTTACATCACAAGATTTATAAAAATAAACATTAAATATTTTGTTAATGATCTAAATGAATTATCTAAATACTGATATGTGCTAAATAACAGAGTTTTTTTTTTTTTTTTTTTTTTTTTTTCCGAACCCTCTAAAAACAGAAATAAAATGTGAATTAGTAGTATGAAAAAAAAAATTTAATAAGTTAAGAGATTCAATCAGAAATATTGGGAATAGAAGGTAAAACAACAATAACAAAATCTAATTCTTCACACTATCAATGCCTAATTGAATCAACTGATTTCCGCCCGTTTTTCCCAATTGCAAATAAATCGAGTTAAACTTGTACCTGTGGCAACATTCCAAGCTGTTTCGCATTAAATTTAAATATTTCAGTGTTATAGGAAATGGTAGTTTATTTTATTAAACATGTTCATGGCATACTTCGCATTAATTTATTATTTAAAATTCATTT
>NW_027112364.1:40077-43128 GCF_000696795.3 Halyomorpha halys | reverse complement strand
CAGCACCTAAAAATTATTATATTAGAATTAGTTGAATCTTATCAACTATATGCAATGATGGATTTAAGTTATTCATTATTTCATTAATATATTTGTTAGGGAGTTATTCAGATAACAAAACGCATTGTAAAAAAAAAAAATGCTAAATAAGAGAAATATTGTAATAAATGGAACGGCTTTTTGAAAACTTCTTGATACTTGTATTTTTTTTTCTAAAATCTTTACCTTTTCAGTGATCACGCCTATATTTCTATTTCAGATAATGTGTTTTCAACCTAGAAAAATATTTTTCCTATTATATCCTTACGTTAATAATCGATTCCTTTCATATTTTATATTCATTCATTTTCCACCTCTCGCAAAAATCTGAGATTGTTAATTAAATCACCATTTAAAAAGATTAAAAATTCACCATTTAAGCTCTGGATCATTTTAATGCTCTTAAAACCTATTTGATATTAAGTATCACTCAAATTTACATTGATTTATCGAGTTTAATCAAAATTGTTTGAACCGATTTCAAGATAAGAAAACTGTAAAAAATTCGACACTATAAACTGGCACTACCTGTCGGTTGATTTTATCGAAAAGTTGCTGTTCACATCTTAGCTCTTGGAGAATCATTATAACTGTAACTGTATAATTGTTGCAGTCATGATTGTTCTGTCGCATTATCTCTGGCGTGATAGTTGATATTACAACTGGTGTCAGTGAAGCAACTGTCACGTTACCTATCACATGTATACGCCTTGACTGTCGTACCGTATCCGTTATTGCTGCAACAATTACAACCACTACTATGATGGAACTGTTTGATAGTTACAGTCATGACAGTGTTTACTGCCGTGACAGTTTATTGTCGCGATAGTTTTGACGAACTGGGTTTGATAGTTTGGCGTGATAGTTGATAGTACAAATAATGTCAGTGGACTAAAAGTCGCATTAACTGCCATTTTGACCGTCATATCTATACCCCTTGACAGTTAACTGTCACAATATATCAGCCTTATCAAATGTAATAACGATAGGTGGGGAAACATCATTCTTATGTATTATTTTTATTATTTCTGATCTTGAAATTAATTATACTCAAAGTTATCATTCACCTCTTCAATAGTTATGGTGTTAGACGATAAATCAAATAAAAATGAATTTAAAGTTCAAAAAATTGATATTTTTGGGAATCTATTTCAAACTGCAAAAATGACTGCAATGATAAATAAAGGGTCATTAAAGAAATGAACTTGAATAATGATAATTTTCAGTTTGAAAGTTACTAAAATTTAAAATCAGAACAAATGTAAAACTCATTTAGTTAACAATTTGAGATCCTTATGTTATAGTTGACAGAAATAAATTTATGTATGGTTGTAATGTGTGAGCATTCGTAATCGGCAAGTGAAAAGTTAAAATTCAAAAGAGTTGGTAAAATTAAATATTTTAATTTAGTTTGGAAATCTGATCGAAATTGTGGGAGGATTCAATAATTTCTTCTCCCAGACAAATTGTAGCTATGCCCCAGGTTGTACGTAATGAAATTTGTATTATACTTAAATTTATTTTCACATATTTAAAATTAAAGTAAACCAAGAGAAGAGTTCATACTGGAATTAAATGAGGCTGAATTGAACTAAAAGAGAGAAGCGGATAGACATATATCTGTCTTTTTCTGCAATCTGATTGGCCCAAGGGCTATCCCCTCCACAATGTCTCACTGCCCCTTCTCAGTACTTAAGACAACTCTAGGCTGACAGCACAGGTTTGTAATTACTAATATTATTATTTGTTGAAATCATTGATGTATAAAATGATTGTTGATTGCAATGAATTATTGTGAGCTTTTTTAATACTGTATTAATAAATAAGATATGTACATATATCAGATTACGTTTCACGACCTTATTACCAAAACCTATTAAAAAAAAAAATTTTAGTAAAGTTTTCAGTTAATTTCCAAGTTAGATGCATTTATTATCTCCTGTTTTGGTTCTTACAAATATTCCAAACGTTTAGATCACAAACTTTTTAAGAAGATTTTCGAATTAAGCTGCTGTGATTAATTATGATGATTTTTCAAATGACTGTTATATACATAGATGCTTTCAAAGAATTTCTAATTCATCGCAACAATTAAAGTATTAAATTAATAATTTATATTTACGTTTCGATATAAAAGATTCTTTCTGATATAAGTTTATAGGTTGACTATCGTTTGCTTTTTCTATCTTTTCTATTTTTAAATAGTAATCATTAAACATATTTAAAAATTTGAAACCGTAATATTTAAATTATGGCTATTAACTAATGAACTAAATGTCTTTCTGATTTTTATTTTTGAGTATAAATATAAATTTGACTCTACATCTTTCTCTATCTGTTAAATATTAAAATTCATAAATTAGAATTGTGAGATTGAAAAAATTGAAAGCTAGTGAAAAATCCACTGCCTCCGAAATACCCATTACAGTGCCTATCTTTAAAACTTTAAACATTAATATGTCGTACTGATGTAATTATATATAATCTAATGAAATTAAAACTTTTATATTAAATATTGAACTTGATTTCTTGATGGTCCTTATTTTATTAATTATCAACATAAATTTGATCATACTTGTCTCTCATTACATCACTGGTAAGGTGAGATGTTAAGAAAGCCTATGTCCGCCATTATTAATTTAGAACTCTCAGCTAACAAGCCATCACGGAACGATTTGTCATAATTTTTGTTTAGGTATCAAATATTACTAATACTATTTTTTATTCATACGAACGATGGATTGCATATTATGTGAACATATATATTATTTTTGTTCTATTTTAAATAAGATTATTACAGTTATTGAAGAAATTTCAGAACGGTATTCATATAGATTGTTAAATATTGTTTCATTACATACTAAAATTTCTAAGCTAATTTGTCGTTACTAATAAAATAATTATTTAAGTTTCTACAACTATAAAATATATTTTTCTGATTGCAGTCTCACCTACTTCAAAATTTTATCTTAAGAAAATAAGCTCGCGATTTATTATAATATTTTTTTAAAT
>NW_027112364.1:36057-39677 GCF_000696795.3 Halyomorpha halys | reverse complement strand
TCACGGCCTCCGAAATATCCATAACAGTGTCTATCTTTTAAACTTTGACCATTAATATATCAGTACTATATGTAATTATATATAATCTAATGAAATTAAAGCTTTTATATCGAATATTGAACTAGATTTCTTTAAGATCCTTATTTTATTAATTATTAACATAAATTTGATCATGCTTGTCTCTCATTACATCACTGGTAATAAGGAAGCCTGTGTCCGCCATTATTAATTTAGAACTCCCAGCCATCATAACGTAGTGAATGGTCATAATTTTGGAACAGGTATCTAATGTAAAACTATTTTCATCTAATACTATGTTTTATTCATTCAAACGATGGATTGCGTTTTATATGAACATTTATATTGTTTTTGTTCTATTTTAAATAAGATTCTAACAGTATATTACATTCATTGAACCAATTTCAGAACGATATTCATATAGATTGTTAAATATGTCTTGTTTCATTGCATACTGCGATTTACAAGGTAATTTGTCTCTACCAATAAAATATAATTGAAATAATAATTTAAATTTAAGTCTCTACAACTATAAAATATTTTTTTCTGATTGCAGTCTCAAATATGTACAAGTTTGATTTTTCAAATACTTGTTTAATTAATTGGTTAGTATTTTTCTACTTTATTATTATTTGTGTTTTTGTTTTTTTAATATTGACGAAATCGGCATAATAAAATTATACGAATTATTATTATTATCATTTTACAGTTAAAACATCGAATTCAGTAAGAATCGTGCAGAACAAAAAAGGAAGCTAATTTGACTCTTCGTTCCTTCCACCATTTTGAATCTTACAATTAGACCAGCCTCCTTCGTTTTCTAAGGTACGATTTCATTTATTAACATAATTTAAGTATAAAATGATGAATTTGTATTGTTATTGTCATTATGAATCACCATTTCAGTTATTATTAAAGTTTAAGCTAAAATATATACATATTATTTGATTTGACTGAACTACTGAAATCTCATTAGCCCAGAGTTTTAATATAATAATGTCCGTCATTATATATTAAATCCTCTTTCAGAATTCTTTACAAGATGAATTTTTTTTTCAGATCTCATGTGAATTGCAAAGTTATACAAAAATTATTATTGCTATTATTTATTCACATTATTCACTTATATAAATATGAATAGCGAATTATTATGAACAATTTTATAAATTAATGACATTCAAATCATAGATTGCATTTATCCATGTAATTTCTAACAGTCTAATAAATAAATCATTATATGTATAACATATTAAGTCCTTATTTTCATAGTTATTTTAGTTTTTAAGCTATCTTTTTATCACAAAATATTATATCATTCAAATTATCATTATTATAAACTTAGATAAATTTCTATATATTTTATTATTCTTGATTGTTGTATTAAATGTGTTATATTTTATTTTTAAAAGGTTTATTTAATAGATTGACTTCGTTCTTACAAATAAACTTAATGAAAATGTGTTTTTCTTGAAAATCACTTAACAAATCTTTTTAGCTTCCAATTACTTTTAGTGGCATCTGTTGTAAAATTAAGAAACTAGTAGCTTTAGGGGTGGCTCTATCTGGTAACCTAACGTAATAACCTTAAAAAAATAAACTACTAAAAAATAAAATAAAAAAATCCTTTTGAATTTAGAGCATGAATGACTGTTCAAAATCTGCTGCTAGAATTATTAATTTATTCTTAACTAACTGACATATCAAAAATTTATATTATTTTATTCAATCTTCTTATACATAAATATTCTACTGAGTGGCAAATGTTTTTAAAATAAATTATTTACATAACTGGAAGCATATATATTGTTGTATAAACCTTTTCAAAATTTATAATGCATGCTTGTAATACAGGACCAAGGAACATGCTGCAGATATCCAGAGACATGTTGAATCTTCGGCCCATTGATCTTCAAGAACTACCAAGTAGGTGAATTCTAACTAGTTATTAGCATGTGGTATGATCCTTGACATAGATAGTGTTAAGTTAGAAAAGGAAAACCAAGGGTCTTTAGCTATGCATATCATCTAATATATAAAAAGCAATATTTGTTTGTTCCTACTTTATGCACTGCCATTCTGTTCTCCTGATTTTGACAGGGCTTTCTGCTAAATTTCCTGGATTTTCCCGGGAAGATTATAGGCTGGCCCGATTTTTTCAGTAAAGAAAATAGTTATTAACAAAATTAAGCATTTTTGGCATGTGGCTAAACCATTTTCCAGTTTGTCATGGTTATTATGTGGATATCAATTCACCTGTTTCTGCGGAATAAGAAACAAATATTACTAACTCTTTTAAAAGTTTTGTTTATTTACTAAATAAATAATGAGGATTGCAGTGAAGTTGGTCAACAAATTTTTATTGTGGAAAATGCAATTATATTCGTTTTTAGCATCGTTTGAAACCCTCCAATACCATAAAATTTCTTATTTTTAATCTTGGTTTATTTCAAAAACATTTTTTATTCTGGTGACCAATGCGACAAATGCTCATAACCTCTCTGCATTTTATCCAATTCCTATGTTAAAACAACCATTGGAAAGCTAAATATCTCCTCTTTAAACCTACACAATTTAGATTTAATACCCTTATATTAGTTTCAAATAAAGAAAAACTTTTCAAATATTTTATTTTATATCTCCGGTTCAAATTTGTTTAATTAGATCCGGCTTGTGTCCTAAGATGGAGTTTATAAAGCCTTAAATAACTGCCAAGTTTGGTATAGATTAGTTGAGTCATATTGAAGTTAATTCTACGTTTTTCGATTTCACAAAAGAAATAAAAAATGTAAGGAGAAAAATTTTAGGTCAAAAAATTTGATTTTCCTTTTTATTTTGAATATTCGTATTTAAGCATTTCTTGAGGTGCTAAAAATGAATATCAACTTTGTTTCACTCCTGAAATATATTTTACCACACTTTGATTGGTCAGTCAGTCTGAATTGTGTCAATATTGTACTAATATTGAAACGTAGTGAGGGTTTATTAAAAAAAACTATTTGTATTTTATGTAGTTTATATATGACAGGATTATAGATAGTCAAATTATCTAAAAGAATAAGAAAAAATCATCTAAACTGGACCAGAATTAACATTATATAGCAAAGTTAGCTGTTATAATTTATGTTACTATAGTTACTGTCTCATCACTCCGTTTATGTATTAATTGATATCAAAGTTTAAATAGTGTTCAATTAATGTATATGCATCCTCAAATATAGCAATAGTGAAGCATTGCTGTCTCTGCTAGTTAATAAATAATGTAGGATCTCTGATGCTGACATTGTTTTAGGTTTGAGCCAGTCCATAGTTTCTGGACACTGTGGAAAATATTTACTTCTTATTATAAGTGGTAGTGTTTTATGCCTGTAGTAAGTGCAGTTATTTATTGAGTGTGACTAATGTTTTATGTGGACTATGGAAGGTAGTCCCTAGAATTCTCTTTTAAATTATCACTATTAATTGTAAATGAAATCATTACAGATGTATAACTGTTTGAATTCCAATATACCTATAAAGGAATGTATTACAATTTTATGGTATGATAGGGTAAAAATTAAAGATCATACAGTTAGTAAAGATAAAAGATTGTTATTTTTATTTTT
>NW_027112364.1:28568-30003 GCF_000696795.3 Halyomorpha halys | reverse complement strand
TAAAATTATTTATACATTAAATTATATTTATTTGTTAATAAATTTATTGTTTTAATGTGAGAGGTATGGCAGATTTCAGGATCCAAAGGAACTATATGAGTTTTATTGCATGGTTATTTTTACTATTATTATTTTTTATTTCTATTATGAGCAAAGATTTTGCATGTTGCATGTGCATGTTATTTATTCTTATATGTAAACAGCGGCTGCCTCCTCTCAAACAATTATTAGATTGTTTATTTATCTTTTTCCTAAAAATTTACTTGTAAGTTTTTAGTAGTCTAAATAATGTCAAATTAAAAAAAAAAAAAACATTCAGATGTGAATAGAAAGCCAGTTTAATTTTTTTTTTTTGTCACTTTGAATAGAAAGCCAGTTTAATTATTTTTTTTTTTTTGTCATTTAGAGTTTCATTAAATAATTGTACTAATTTTTTATGTATAAAAAAAAATAATTAATTAATGTTTAACTTTTATTATTGAATATATTATGATTATTTTGTTGATGTTAACATTTTAATTTATCATACATGAATTCATTAATAAAATTAGAAATATTTATTGTTTTAATGTGAGAGGTAAGGCAGATTTCAGGATCCAAAGGAACTATTTGAATTTTATTGCATGCTTTATTATTATTTTCATGACATGTATTAATATGTATATTAATTGGTATTTAAATGTTAATAAAATTAAGCAATTTAATACTATCACTTTAATTACTTAGATTTTTAGTTTTAGAAAAAGGGAAGGGTTTTGGTCTATTCTGTTTAATAGCTTTTTAAATTATTATTCTAAAAACCCCTTAATAGTTATAGAACATTTGAAGGAGTATTCAGGACTTCTTAATTCCATTTTCTTGTAATAATTTATTTGAAGATTTTTTTTTATTACAGAAGATATCTTTGGGAAGGATACCATACTAAGTTATTTATTCTCTTTATTGGCAACTGGTACACATTTTGTACTAGAGCGACATACACAAATTACAGTAGTTAAATTGGGAACTAAACGAATAGTTCGATTGAGATCTAATAGATGGCAGAAAGGCTAGAAAAATAAATTAAGGCCTCTCTCACCACCGAGCTAGTAAATATAGAAAAGTCAGTACAGCACCTGTACCAGTGACCATATAATATTTGGCTTTTTTACTCCTGAAACCAGGATAGTCTACCTCGTTGCAATTACAACATTTAAAAATCATTATTATTATATTATTTTAATTCTTTCATTTTATTCAACAAAATTCAGGAATGTTATTCTGCCTTTTTTTCTGGTCAGATTTATAGGCAAGATAATATTTCAGTATCATCTAAAAAATTGACATCGACCGGAGAAAATTAGTCGTTATATCTTAGTAATTTTTATATTTTACTTGTTTGTTCTTATTGCAAATAACTCTAATATATTATCCAATAATAAAACTAAATCTGTAC
>NW_027112364.1:27047-28518 GCF_000696795.3 Halyomorpha halys | reverse complement strand
GCTACTTTTTAAGTAAGTACTGCTACAAGACGAACATTTTTGCAAGGAGGTGATTTTTTCAGAATCACACTCAACTGCCAGATTTTTCCCTAACTAAGGGTACCCCTTTTACAAGACTGGGTGGACCTAGGAGTGCTGGTTGGTGTGGTTTCAGCACAGGATTGACTCACAGCTTCAGAAATAGAATAAATAATTATCTGTCACAGCTGGATTTGAACCTAGGTCTTTGGATTTAGTATCTAAGTGCCTTACCACGGAACCATCCTATTATCCATATTATCAAATATGGGTTAGTATTTTTTCCCCTCTCCTAGAGATTTTTAATTCTCAATTGAGAAATATAGTTGATAATAATAATTTTCTTCAACATATAATTTATTTTTAACGTTTTATTTATAATTTAGTCTTAATAAATAATTATATTTGTAAATCAATAAATGTGCAGTTCAGTTCTAATTATTTTTTAAAAATTTTAATAACTTTGAGAATAAATGATTAATGTAATTATTTTTTAACATCAATAAACATTGTAACTAATTTTAATGTAGATTTGTTTCAATATAAATAACTTCAAATATTTTCCACAAGTATTAGATACGGAATTTAAAAGTTTAAAAAGTTTTCTTTATTATTACTAGTAATAAATGGGTATTAGAAAACTCATCTGGGATTGTATAATTTTCTAGCTGCGATTTAGCTCCGTAAATTAATGCAGTATATTAAATATTTTAAATTTTGTTTCTAATTTCCAATAAGTTCATCTTATTCTGGTTTCTTTGAGCACTTTATATTGGTTCGGTTTAATCGGCGTGATTTAGTTCCATACATTAATTCATTACGTCAAATCTTTCAAATTTTGTTTCTCATAATTTCTAATTTGATATTGCTAATTTAAACAATATGTATAACCGAAAGCAAGGCCCAGAATTCGGTGTAGAAGGTGAGGTCTGGGATTGACAGAAGTGTGGAACGGGAAATGGGAGCTTCTTGTCATTAAAAAATAATATAATATTTCACCTGATAACATATTTATAGCGAAATAAAAGCAAAAATTATTATCTTGAACTGTTTGTTTATCATTTAGTACTTTAGTTTGCTGCGATTTTAATAGAGCGTGATTCCTCACCATTAATGTGAAATTTGTATTGATTGTTTCAAATTTTATTTCTAATTTCTCATTTGCTGAAATTACTAATTACAACAATTTGTATATCTGAGTATGTATCGAAAGTTAGTTCTGAGATTGACAGAACCATAAATGGGGAAATGGAAGCTTCATGTCAAAAATAAAATAATACTTCACTCCGAAGTTGGCGTAAATCAGTACGTTAATTTTATTAAATTTCATTTTAATTTATAATTCATTCTTTGATATCACTAATTTAAACAATATGTATAACCGAATGCAAGGCCCAGAATTCGGTATAGAAGGTGAGGTCTGGGATTGACAGAAGCGTGGAACGGGAAATGG
>NW_027112364.1:26491-26997 GCF_000696795.3 Halyomorpha halys | reverse complement strand
GGAAATGGGAGCTTCTTGTCATTAAAAAATAATATAATACTTCACTTGATATTTATAGCTATATATTATAAAAATAATACATTATTATAATCCTGAACTGTTTGTTTATTACCGTATCCTGATTATTATATATTAATCTTTCACATTCGTCCAGTCAACTTGGTCTTAAATTTATAATTTAAATAAATTACATATAGGCTAGAAAAATACACTAAGGCCTCTCTCACCACCGAGCTAGGAAATATAGAAAAGTTAGTACAGCACCTGTATCAGTGACCATATAACATTTGGCTTTTTTACTCCTGAAACCAGGATAGTCTACCTCGTTGCAATTACAACATTTAAAAATCGTTATTATTATTTCATTTTAATTAGTTCATTTTATTAAACCAAATTCAGGAATATTATTCTGTTTTTTTTCTGATCAGATATTTTAATATTTTACTTGTTTGTTCTTATTGCAAATAACTCTAATATATTATCCAATAATAAAACTAAATCTGTAC
>NW_027112364.1:24386-26441 GCF_000696795.3 Halyomorpha halys | reverse complement strand
GCTACTTTTTAAGTAAGTACTGCTACAAGACGAACATTTTTGCAAGGAGGTGATTTTTTCAGAATCACACTCAACTGCCAGATTTTTCCCCAACTAAGGGTACCCATTTTACAAGACTGGGTGGACCTAGGAGTGCTGGTTGGTGTGTTTGCAGCACAGGATTGACTCACAGCTTCAGAAATAGAATAAATAATTATCTGTCACAGCCGGATTTGAACCTGGATCTTTCGATTTAGTATCTGAGTGCCTTACCACTGAACCATCCTATTATGCATATTATCAAATATGGGTTATACGGAATTTAAAAGTTTAAAAAGTTTTCTTTATTATTACTAGTAATAAATGGGTATTAGAAAACTCATCTGGGATTGTATAATTTTCTAGGTGCGATTTATCTTCGTAAATTAATGCAGTATATTAAATCTTTTAAATTTTCTTTCTAATTTCCAATAAGTTCATCTTATTCTGGTTTCTTTGAGGACATTATATTGGTTCGGTTTAATCGGCGTGATTTAGTTCCATACATTAATTCATTACGTCAAATCTTTTAAATTTTGTTTCTAATAATTTCTAATTTGATATTGCTAATTTAAACAATTTGTATAACCGAATGCGAGGCCCAGAATTCGGTATAGAAGGTGAGGTCTGGGATTGACAGAAGCGAGGAACGGGAAATGGGAGCTTCTTGTCATTAAAAAATAATGTAATATTTCACCTGATAACATATTTATAGCGAAATAAAAGCAATAATTATCATCCTGAACTGTTTTTATTATCGTATCATAATTATTATATATTAATCTTTCGCATGCGTCTAGTCAACTTGGACTTAAATTTATAATTGAAATAAATTACATATAGATCTCACTATCTTCACGTGCTGAAGGAATACCAGGCTGAGGTGTAGCAAAAAAAAAAATTCTGTACTTTGTCCAACTTATTTTGGAATGTTTCAGTAGTTTAGATCGGTACGATTCTATTGGTGAGATTTAGTTCCGTGAATTAATGCCAGAGTTGGGCAATAAACATATAAAGTGACCCTAACATGTTCGGGATCAAGAAATTTAAAATAAATCGAAACGCGATAATTAAATCGATACGCCATCATAAAATCAATAGCATTTTCATTTTTAGCATATATTGAAACATATAAAGAGACCCTAACATGTTAGAAATCAGAAAAGTAAAAATTAATCAATAAGCGATCACAAAATCGATATCATTTTCATACTCTGCATTCCTCAGAACGTATAAAGGGACCTTAACATGTTAGAAATCAGAAAAGTAAAAATTACTCGATAAGCGATCACTAAATCGATATCTTTTTCATATTCTGCATTCCTCAGAACGTATAAAGGGACCTAACATGTTAGAAATCAAGAAAGTTAAAATAAATCGATACGCCATGCTAAAATCAATAGCATTTTCATAATCTGCATATCGGAAAACCTAAAAATTGGCCTCTGTGTATTAGAAATAAAAAAATTAAAATAAATCGATATACGCCATGCTAAAATCAATAGCATTTTCATAATCTGCATATCGGAAAACCTAAAAATTGGCCCCTGTGTATTAGAAATAAAAAATTAAAATAAATCGATATACTATCTTAAAATCGATAGCATTTTCATTTTATACTCGCCTGAATATGTGAAATGGGACCCTCATACATTAGAAATTGAAGGTGGTAAAGAAATAAGTGAATTTAAAAAAAAAATCAAATTTTTATTCGAATAATATGTATTCCACTAATTTTGTATTCAAATAATTTTTTATTCGCTTGAAATAGTATTTTAAATATTCGAATAAAAAAGTATTCGGATTGTTTAGTCGTATTTTTATTCGAATAAAAATTTATTCGTCTCTCGTCAATCGAATAAAAACTTCGAATAAAAAAGTATTCGTCTTTTGTCAATCGAATAATTATTGCCCAACTCTGATTAATGCAATATGTTTCATTAAATTTCATTTTAATTTATAATTCATGCTTTGATATTACTAATTTAAACAATATGTATAACCGAATGCAAGGCCCAGAATTCGGTATAGAAGGTG
>NW_027112364.1:13547-24336 GCF_000696795.3 Halyomorpha halys | reverse complement strand
AATGCAAGGCCCAGAATTCGGTATAGAAGGTGAGGTCTGGGATTGACAGAAGCGTGGAACGGGAAATGGGAGCTTCTTGTCATTAAAAAATAATAAAATACTTCACCTGATGTTTATAACGATAATTATAAAAATAATACATCATTATCCTCCTGAACTGTTTGTTTATTACCGTATCATAATTATTATATATTAATCTTCTGCATGCGTCTAATCAACTTGGTCTTAAATTTATAATTTGAATAAATTGTATATAGATCTCACTATCTTCACGTGCTGAAGGAATACCAGGCTGAGGTGTTGCAAAAAAATAAAAACCTCTCTACGTTGTACAACTTATTTTGGAATCTTTCAGTCGTTTATATTGGTACGTTTCAATTGGTGCGATTTAGTTCCTGGAATTAATGCAGTACGTTTTATTAAATTTCATTTTAATTTACAATTCATGCTTTGATATAAATAATTTAGACAATATGTATAACCGAATGCAAGGCCCAGAATTCGCTATAGAAGGTGAGGTCTGGGATTGACAGAAGCGTGGAACGGGAAATGGGAGCTTCTTGTCATTAAAAAATAATGTAATTATTTACCTGATATTTATAGCAATATATTATAAAAATAATACATCATTATCATCCTGAACTGTTTGTTTATTATCGTATCATAAAAATTATTATATATATGCATGGGGGATGGAAGGGTTATCTGCAGGGTACTACCCTATTATAACCATGTGGGGGTTCAAGTTTTCATTTCGTGCAACCGTTACAGAAATAAAAGTCAACTCTTCAGATTCAAACCAGTGCCACTGCCTTTCTGAGGTTATGAAGACCTATCTCTCAACTTCCTCAGCTACGGACGACCTAACAAGTTCAGTTCACTATTACATCCCCTTCGAGTACTCATGGAATTGCATTCTGACTTGACTATAAATCAAAAACTATAACTTTTCCACGTATCCCCATGTATATCGTTCTGTCCTTTGAACGATCATAGTATACCATATAGTATGATGTCTTTCTATTATTGTTATCTTAAATTGTTGGATCCTCTATCTGTTTAAAAGCTTAAGTTTAAGTTGGTTTTCTTTTGGTTGTTTGAAATTGTTAATTTGAATTATGCGAATTCGGAACGATTTTGATACTTTCCCTTACTGTATCTTCTAGCTATAAGTAAGTGAAAGTAAAAACTATACATAATTGTCAAAACAAACTTATTTTCTTATATTTTATTAAAAACTAGGGGTTAATCCCTGACTGCCTAATGGCTGACATAATGTTCATCTTTGTACTATTCGTTGCTCCAATTGTATACTTTTCATTTACATGTAATCTGTAGTTTAAATTCTATCATCAGTTAAACTCAATTTTTTACGACCTATTTTATTATTCCAGCTTATATGTAAAATAAATATAATGAGGAGAAGATGGTCGGGGGATGTGGTCGGCAAAAATACACAATGATTATTGAAGATAAAATATAATATTATAGAGGTAAAAATTATAAAAAATAAATGTTACAGAGATTAAAAAAACAAACTGTGTTCAAGTAAATAAAGAAATAAACATGAGCTATAATATTGCAAAATAAATTATTAAAAAAATTAAAAAACAGTGTTCAAGTATACAGCCAACGTAAACATTATTATGTTGGCTGTATACTTGAACACTGTTTTTAGATTTTTTTTAATCATTTATTTTGTATAATTCTTAGTTATATTTTATCTTTTATTATTATCAATCAACTACTATCTACGTAATTTGTGTTTATTTACAAGTTTGTTTATTATTATTTCATTTTTATATTTCTCTGAGTTATGGTTGTTATCTTGTTTTTTAGTCCAGATGAAAGCCTGAAATGCAATTCGAACTGTCGGCACAAATTAATAAGTGTTAAATTAAATTTATGAAATTTGTATAATCATATTTAGAATTCTTTTCACATATTTAATATTAAAGTAACAGAAGAGAAGAGTCCACACTCTAATCAAATTAGGCTGAATTGAATTAAAAGAGACGGATATCTGTATAGCTGTCTTTTTCTGCGATATGATTGGCCGAAGTCTATCCCCTCCACAATGTCTCACCTGTCCCTTCTTCAGTACTTAGTACAACTCGAGGCTGACAGCACAGGTTTGTAATTATTAATATTATTATTTGTTTAAATCATTGATGTATAAAAGGATGGGTTGTGAATTATCGTGACCATTTCCAATACTGTATTAATAAATAAGATATGTACATTTATCAAATAGCATTTCACGACCTTATTACCAAAGCTAATTAAAAAAATATTTTTTAGTAAAGTTTTCAGTTAATTTCCAAGTTAGATGCATTTATTATCTGCTGTTTTGGTTCTTACAACTATCTCAAAAGTTAAGATAATAAACTTTTTAAGAATGTTTTGGAATTAAGCTGTGATTAATTATGATTTTCAAATGACTGGTATATATAAAGATGCTTTCAAAGAATTTATAATTTATCGTCACAAAATAAGTTAATTATTTATATTTAAATTTCGAAATAAAAGATTCTTTCTGATATTATTATATAGGTTGGTTGGACTATCGTTTGCTTTTTCTATAATTTAAAAAGTAATCTTTAAACATACTTAAAAATTTGAAATAGTAATATTTAAATTATGACTATTAAATAATGAACTAAATTTCTTTCTGATTTTTATTTTATGAGTAAAAATATAAATTTGATCCTTTATTTTTCTCTATCTGTTACATATTAAAATTCATATATTAGAATTGTGATGTTGAAAAAATTCACGGCCTCCGAAATATTCGTAACAGTGCCTATCTTTAAAACTTTAAACATTAATATATCGTACTGATATAATTATATATAATCTAATGAAATTAAAGCTGTAATATTAAATATTGAAATATATTTATTTCTTTATGGTTCTTATTTTATTAATTATTAACATAAATTTGATCATACTTGTCTCTCATTACATCACTGGTAGTAAGGAAGCCTGTGTCCGCCATTATTAATTTAGAACTCTCAGCTAACAAGCCGTCATAACGAAATGATTTGTCATTATTTTTGTACAGGTATCAAATGTTACTAATACTATTTTTTATTCATACCAACGATGGATTGCGTATTTTTTTTCTACTTCAAATAAGATTCTTACAGTATTATATTTATTGAATTAATTTCAGAACGATATTCATGTTCATGTTGTTAAATATTGTTTATTACATACTAAAATTTCTAAGTTAATTTGTCGTTACTAATAAAATAAAATTTAAATAATTATTTAAATTTAAGTTTCTACTACTATAAAATATTTTTTCTGATTGCAGTCTCAACTATTTGAAAATTTTGTCTGAAGGATTAAGCTCGCGATTTATTATAATATTTTTTTTAAATAACTGTTATATACATAGATTCTTTCTTATTACTAATTCAAAGAATTTTTAATTTATCGTCACAAAATAAGTTAATTGTTTAAATTATCATTTATATTTAAGTTTCGATGTAAAAGATTCTTTCTGATATTAGTTTATAGGTTGACTATCATTTGCTTTTTCTATAATTTAAATCGTGATCATTAAACATTTTTGAAATAGTAATATTTGAATTATGGCTATTAAATAATGAACTAATTTTTTTTCTGATTTTTATTTTATGAGTAAAAATATAAATTTGACCCTACATATTTCTCTATCGATTACATATTAAAATTCATAAATTAGAATTGTGAAGTTAAAAAAAATGAAAGCTAGTGAAAAATTCACGGCCTCCGAAATATCAGTGTCTATCTTTTAAACTTTAACCATTAATATATCAGTACGATATGTAATTATATATAATCTAATGAAATTAAAGCTTTTATATTGAATATTGAACTAGATTTCTTTAAGATCCTTATTTTATTAATTATTAACATAAATTTGATCATGCTTGTCTCTCATTACATCACTGGTAATAAGGAAGCCTGTGTCCGCCATTATTAATTTAGAACTCCCAGCCATCATAACGTAGTGAATGGTCATAATTTTGGAACAGGTATCTAATGTAAAACTATTTTCATCTAATACTATGTTTTATTCATTCAAACGATGGATTGCGTTTTATATGAACATTTATATTGTTTTTGTTCTATTTTAAATAAGATTCTAACAGTATATTACATTTATTGAACCAATTTCAGAACGATATTCATATAGATTGTTAAATATGTCTTGTTTCATTGCATACTGCGATTTACAAGGTGATTTGTCTTTACCAATAAAATATAATTGAAATAATAATTTAAATTTAAGTCTCTACAACTATAAAATATTTTTTTCTGATTGCAGTCTCAAATATGTATAAATTTGATTTTTCAAAGACTTGTTTAATTAATTGGTTAGTATTTGTCTACTTTATTATTGTTTGGGTATGTTTTTTTAGTATTATTCGAAATAGGCATAATAAGATTATACGAATTATTATTATTATTTTTTACAGTTAAAAAATTGAATTCAGTAAGAATCGTGCAGAACAAAAAAGGAAGCTAATTTGACTCCTCGTTCCTTCCACCATTTTAAATCTTACAATTAGACCAGCCTCACTCATTTTCTAAGGTACGATTTCATTTATTAACATAATTTAAGTATAAAATGATGAATTTGTATTGTTATTGTCATTATGAATCACCATTTTACGCTATATTTTATTTTTAAAAGGTTTATTTAATAGTTTGACTCCGTTTTACAAACAAAATTAATGAAAATATTTTTTTCTTGAAAATCATTTAACAAATCTTTTTAGCTTCCAATTACTTTTAGTGGCATCTGTTGTAAAATTAAGAAACTAGTAGCTTTAGGGGTGGCTCTATCTGGTGACAACTTTAAACTGTAAATTTTTTTTTAAGCCCAGTTTCTCTAAATCATCAATTTAATAAACTCCAAAATCATAAATCAAGTTTGACCCTTGTTATACAAAGGTAACAATTCATTTGCCTCCCTATTATTGAATATTATTAAAAATTAAAAATAACATTATGCGAATTATTGCTCTAACATAAAATATTAAATTGAATGTCTTTCTGGTCCTTGTATGAATCAAATTATAAATTTAATCCTTTCTTTATGGATTAAAAATTAAAATTAATAATAACAAGTAGATTGTTGACCGTGGTTAATATATATGAGAAAAAGATGGTTGGGGGTGAGGTCAATGAAGAACACTAATAAGTAAAAAGTATTTATTAGTGCCACATTTCAGCTGAAATTTCTACCGTTCATCAGGGCTATATACAAATAACAAAATAATAACTAATGAATAGAAGGATATATAAAATGATTATTCTTTTCTTGTAATTATGATGAATTAATTCCTTTATGATTGTCCTTTCCCCCTACTTAATTTTAATATTACTCTTCTCATACAGCCTTTATCTTCTTATAATACTTAAATTAATCATGTCTGTCAACACTATTTATGTATCCAAAATGTCAGTTATTTTCTTATCATTCTATATATCCTTGTATTCATTGGTTGTTATCTTGTTTTTCGTTCATAGCCCTGACAAAGGCTAGAAATTCCAGCTGAAATGTTGGCACTACTAAATAAGTTTGTACTTATTTGTGTTCTTCACTGACTGAACCCCCAACCATCTTCTTTTCATATTAATATTAATAATTTAAATTTGAGAAATGGGTTCCACTCATGGTCCCCACTATTCCATGCCTTGAATGGAAAAGCCGTTGGAAGCCTTCCACTGTAAAATTACTATACAAATTTCAAAGTAAACATTTTTTAAATTCTCATATAGTTGTAATATATAAGTAATTTTACTTATAATATAATTTTTGATCATAATATGATCATAAATCAATACCAATTTACACTATTCAAAATAATTCCATACAATAAAAAGTAGCCTAAAGAAGAAATTGATTTTACTGATAAGAATCTGGTTATTCTTTCTTAATATTATAGGTTCTTATTGGATAAGTTTTCATTAATATAATTATATCTAGTGAAAAAACTCTTCCTTGTTAAAATTTGTTATTTCAATAAATCATTAACAACGTTTTGTGGTTATCGTTCCATCATCAGATTATCTACAATACAAATTTACACTATTCGCCTTATGCATACCACAATAAATTAATATACGACAATCTTATTTTATTTAAAACAATTACCTTATATTTTAAATAAATAATATATAATGATAAGCTTTTTGTTTTTTTTGCTAGAATTATAGTATCTTTATGCAACAGTTGGTATATATTTTACATATTTATATATTTTAACACACTCTTCCACCAACTTCTCGATTATATCATGGTCAAAAATTCCTCCATTAACAGGAATATAACTAAGTACTTGAATGATTTTCTGAGATATACTTTTATTAATTATAAATAATTTAAATTCTTAGAATGATTCTAGTAAAATTGTCTCTTTATTTATCTTCAAAGCTCATATCTTATAAAGTAAATGATTAGTAGGGTTTAGACCTAGAAACTTCACGATAGTACCTCAAAAATCTGATTGAAGCATTTTATGGTATGTATTTATACAAGTTAAATAAAACATGATTCATTATATTTGTTTTATTATAATGCATAATACAAAAACTGTTTCATGTCTCTACTAATATTGGTCCAATAATGATCTATGCTGAAATTAACTACAATATCTTTAACATGAGTATTTAGAATGTTGGGCGGCGTACAGCTTTCGAATTATAATAAAAATTAAATTAATATTAAAAATATGTCTGAAAGTTCATTAGGCTGTATCTTCACAAATAATAATCCGATTTCAATGATTTTTTCTTTTTCAGTGAATTTAATTACTATTCAAATTACATTATTAAAATGTATACTTGCTGATTTACGTGCTAATAATTTTTATTTCTGTTCTTAACTTTTTTTCTACTAGAGAAATTGAAGATTTCAGAAGCTTTAAATTTTCCCATAACAATATGGAATATTTTGGAAAAAAAACCATGTAAATGAGTAAGGTAGCTAAAAGTTTACTGTAGGCAAACATTCAATTTTTTTCCTCTTATATATACTATGTAATAATAAAAAAATTATTAAAAATAAAATAAATGGAGTTTTATATTTTTAAACTTAATTCTCATATCTCAAAGATAGCTTGGGTTTAAATGAAAAGCTTTAATATTTAACACATAGGAGAATTTTATTTAAATTTTATATTTACTACTAGTAACACTTTAACTTAATTAATATCTCTTTTACAAATGTATTCAATTTTAGGTAGAACAAAATTAACCAATGTCATAGAATCTTATTTTGATGAGTTTCTTTATCTTCTTATTTTACAAACCAACACTTGCAGTAAACAATCTATCAGCAAACAAACACTAACGATACAAAATCTTGGTCCTCTCAAAGTTTTCAACTCACTTCTCATCCACCTAAGTGTGTTGTTTGGCGATCCAAACAAAGAATCCTTTTTTCTTCTCGGATGACTCCTCGATGTCCACCCTTGAGCTATAAAAGATATGATGAGGACCTCCTCATCCAGGAAACATCATTACCCACCCCCGCCTAAGCAATGAATGATCAAAAACCAAGTTTTCTTCCTTCCCCTTCTCTAGATGTTTGTTCTCAATATCAATTGTAGCACTACGGTTTTGAGTTTTTCTTATAATTTCCTTTATGAATAATTTTCTTTAATAATTGTTCTTAACTTCTATTTTTTCTTAAATTTACTATAACTACAATTATGATGAGAAGTTAAAATAAAGTTTTTTAAAATATTTCAATCTGCTTAACATGGCCATGATTCAATGAACTTTTTGCAGGACTCATGCCGCCATCTTGGCTTTGTTTGAATAACATATTTGTTATCGACGGGCTTGCTTTTAGTTTTAATAGTAAAAATAAACATGTTGAAATGATGAATCACATAAAACCTACTAACAATCATTTATATGTAAAAAATAACTATTTATTCATAAAAGAGGATATTATACTAAAAATCGGTTTTATATAAAAATTAACGATTTACTCATAAAAGGGCATATTACAATACATAGATCGGGTAATTATGAATTAATTCATTGTTTCAAGTTATAATGAGGTGTTAATATTTTACTGTATATTAATTTGAGGAAATGACGGTTGGGTTTGTGGTCAGCAAATGAACACAAATAAACAAAAACTTATTTATTTGTGCTGACCTTTCGATCTGAATTTCAGGCCTTCATCAAGGCTAAACAAACAAGAAAGAGATAACAACCATCACATCTTTTAATTTTTTCATAATTTTTTTCGTATAATTCTCATTTCTATAATGTGGTATTTTATCTTCTATCATTATCAATGTTCTAATATCTACTTCTATTATTATTAATCAACTTTCTACTTTATTCATTGTTATGTATATTTCCAAGTTTGTTTATTATTTTCATTTATTTTTATGTTTCTTTGAGTGATGGTTGTTATGTATGTCATTTTAGTTTTTTTTGACTCTGAAGAAGACCTGAAATTCAGGTTGAAACGTCGGCACAAATAAATAAGTTTTAGTTTATTTGTGTATGTTTTTCTGACCATACTCCCAACTATCTTCTTATCATTTTAATTTATAGCTTAATTAAGTTATAGCTACATTAAATTTTAAGCTATATTTATAGCTTTTTTTTTTACTTCTTTTATTTTGATTGATGTTATGAAATAATATTTTATTTTGCTTACTGACTTTTTTTTTATTGTAGCTATTGTATAAGCCAATTTTATTATTATTATTTTTTTTTTTTTATATCATATATTGTTGTTTTTCAACCTACCAGAAATAGGTCCCTGATGATGGATAGATGTCCAAAATGTCGGCAAGGTTGATGTACCAAAGGTCTAAAATTTAAAAGGGGTTGATTACAAAAATTGTAATATGAAAGTAAATTAATTTCCTGAAGCAAAAAAAAGTAGAACAGAAAATAACATAATAACCTTAAAAAAATAAACGACTAAAAATAAAATAAAAAAATCCATTTGAATTTAGAGCATGAAGGACTGTTCAAAATCTACTGCTAGAATTATCAATTTATTCTTAACTAACTGACATATCAAAAATTTATATTATTTTATTCAATGTTCTTATACATAAATGTTCTGAGTGGCAAATGTTTTTAAAATAAATTATTTACATAACTGGAAGCATATATATTGTTGTATAAACCTTTTCACAATTTATAATGCATGCTTGTAATACAGGACCAAGGAACATGCTGCAGATATCCAGAGACATGTTGAATCTTCAGCCCATTGATCTTCAAGAACTACCAAGTAGGTGGATTCTAACTAGTTATTAGCATGTGGTATAGTCCTTGACATAGATAGTGTTAAGTTAGAAAAGGAAAACCAAGGGTCTTTAGCTATGCATATCATCTAATATATAAAAAGCAATATTTCTTTGTTCCTACTTTATGCACTGCCATTCCGTTCTCCTGATTTTGACAGGGCTTTCTGCTAAATTTCCTGGATTTTCCCGGGAAGATTATAGGTTGGCCCGATTTTTTCAGTAAAGAAAATAGTTATTAACAAAATTAAGCATTTTTGGCATGTGGCTAAACCATTTTCCAGTTTGTCATGGTTATTATGTGGATATCAATTCACCTGTTTCTGTAGAATAAGAAACAAATATTACCCTCAAATACCATTTTTCAGAGAAATTAAAAATAAGAAATTTTTAATCTTGGTTTATTTCGAAAATTTTTTTTATTCTGGTGACCAATGCGACCAATGCTCATAACTTCTCTGCATTTTATCCAATTCCTATGTTAAAACTACCATTGGAAAGCTAAATATCTCCTCTTTAAACCTACACAATTTAGATTTAATGCCCTTATATTAGTTTCAAATAAAGAAAAACTTTTCAAATATTTTATTTTATATCTACGGTTCTAATTTGTTTAATTAGATCCGGCTTGTGTCCTTAGATGCAGTTTATAAAGCCTTAAATCACTGCCAAGTTTGGTATAGATTAGTTGAGTCATATTGAAGTTAATTCTATGTATTTCGATTTCGCAAAAGAAATGAAAAATGTAAGGAGAAAAATTTTAGGTCAAAAAATTTTATTTTCCTTTTTATTTTGAATATTCGTATTTAAGCATTTCTTGAGGTGCTAAAAATGAATATCAACTTTGTTTCACTCCTGAAATATATTTTACCACACTTTGATTGGTCAGTCAGTCTGAATTGTGTCAATATTGTACTAATATTGAAACGTAGTGAGGGTTTATTAAAAAAAACTATTTATATTTTATGTAGTATATATATGATAGGATTATAGATAGTCAAATTATCTAAAAGAATAAGAAAAAATCATCTAAACTGGACCCGAATTAACATTATATAGCAAAGTTAGCTGTTATAATTTATGTTACTATAGTTACTGTCTCATCACTCCGTCTATGTATTAATTGATATCAAAGTTTAAATAATGTTCAATTAATGTAAATACATCCTCAAATATAGCAATAGCGAAGCATTGCTGTCTCTGCTAGTTAATAAATAATGTAGGATCTCTGATGCTGATATTGTTTTAGGTTTGAGCCAGTATATAGTTTCTGGACACTGTGGAAAATGCTTGCTTCTTATTAAATGTGGTAGTGTTTTATGCCTGTAGTAAGTGCAGTTATTTATTGAGTGAGACTAATGTTTTATGTGGACTATGGAAGGCAGTCCCTAGAATTCTCTTTTAAATTATCACTATTAATTGTAAATGAAATCATTACAGATGTATAACTGTTTGAATTCCAATATACCTATAAAGGAATGTATTACAATTTTATGGTATGATAG
>NW_027112364.1:6360-7577 GCF_000696795.3 Halyomorpha halys | reverse complement strand
AAAAAATTAAAATTATTTATACATTAAATTATATTTATTTGTTAATAAATTTATTGTTTTAATGTGAGAGGTATGGCAGATTTCAGGATCCAAAGGAACTATTCTAGTTTTATTGCATGCTTATTTTTACTATTATTATTTTTTATTTCTATTATGAGCAAAGATTTTGCATGTTGCATGTGCATGTTATTTATTCTTATGTCTACAGCGGCTGCCTCCTCTCAGAAAAATTATTAGATTGTTTATTTATCTTTTTCCTAAAAATTTACTTGAAAGTTTTTAGTAGTCTAAATAATGTCAAGTTAAAAAAAAAAATTCAGATTTGAATAGAAAGCCAGTTTAATTTTTTTTTTGGGGGGCATTTTGAATAGAAAGCCAGTTTAATTATTTATTTTTTTTGTCATTTAGAGTTTCATTAAATAATTGCACTAATTTTTTATGTATAACAAAAATTTAATAAATTAATGTTTAACTTTTATTATTGAATATATTATGATTATTTTGTTGATGTTAACATTTTAATTTATCATGTATGAATTCATTAATAAAATTAGAATTATTTATTGTTTTAATTTGAGAGGTAAGGCAGATTTCAGGATCTAAAGGAACTATTTGAATTTTATTGCATGCTTTAATATTATTATTATTATTTTCATGACATGTATTAATATGTATATTAATAAATTACTCGGTATTTAAATGTTAATAAAATGAAGCAATTTAAAACTTATCACTTTAATTGCTTAGATTTTTAGTTTTAGAAAAAGGGAAGGGATTTGGTCTATTCTGTTTAACAGCTTTTTAAATTATTATGAAAAACCCTTAATCGTTATAGAACATTTGAAGGGGCATTCAGGACTTCTTAATTCCATTTTCTTGTAATCATTTATTTGAAGATTTTTTTTTTTTGTGCAACTTCGCAGCCATTTATCTTTTTTACAGGCAACATTACGGATTTATTTAATAAGGATAATTTATAGGATCCCCCCCGCGAGTTCTAAAAATTATCCAATTAAATCCAAAAAATTATTATAAATTATAATTTATTGTAAAAAGATATACGGTCTGATTTCGGCAGTATTTTGAGGCAAAACTTTTTTTTCGTTTTTCTGGAGTTCGGTTCCCCCCTCCTGCGACTTCCATAATTTATTGTAAAAAGATATACGTTCTGATTTCGGCAGTTTTTGTTTTTTACTTGTATTGTAAAAAGATATACG
>NW_027112364.1:3715-6310 GCF_000696795.3 Halyomorpha halys | reverse complement strand
GGTTAATGGGTCTTATATGGTTACAGTGTCAACAATTATTTGTTGCCTGCATATGTTTGCCTGGATGCTCACTACGATAACGAGGTCAAAATCGTACCAACAAAATTGCGTGTCTCTTTATTCGACTTTATACTTGTCCATTCAATGGGTCTGTAGGGTTTTGATCAAATACTTCATGATGGTACCTCAATAACCAGATTGAATTATTTTAAAATGCATATTTATATGTTTTCAATTTTACATTATTCATTATGTATATTTTATTTCATGTATGTTTGCATTTCAGGGCCAAGAAACATGCAGAGGCCTGCCAGGTAGATGAATGTAGCTCGCATGTACAATGGTCCTTCACTCAAACAGTAGTTATCCTGTGAAGGTAAATGTCAAAGTATTTAAATCTTATAGTTAAACCTTCATCATTTCCACTTCCAGTACCCAAGAAATCAATTTAAGCGTTATTATAGGAAATAATAAGAACAATTAATGATCAACTTAACTTTTTTATTGTTTATATCATCTCTCACTCTTGCCCTCTATCTAAAAAAAAAAATTAAATCTGTACCAATACAACCCTTGAAGGGTCAGGGGTGCAGTACTTTGTAAAAAAGTACTTTTACTAGCACTACAGTTGTGCAAGGAGATGATTGGTCAGAATCACGCCAGATTTGCTCCCACCTTAGGGTACCTGCTTTATGAGGCTGGGTGGGCACCGGAGGGATCCCGAACCCACTGGACTGACTCATGGCTTCAGTGAAACAGAAAATAATTATCTGTCGCTTCCGGATTTAAACCTAGGTCCTTGGAGTTAGTGCCTACTGTGCTACTCTCTCTTTCTCACTCAAAATAGAAAGAGTAATAAATATAACCAAATTTGAATTAAAATCATCATCTTCTGACTCCAATCCTGTTTAATATTAAATAGTATATATATTATTTTTATTTAGTGCATTAAATAAAACTAAGTTTGTTGTCTGGTTCCTGTTATAATCTCAAAATATTTACTCCTCTATTCTTTTTAAATATTTCAAAATTAGTAGTTAAATTTATTCATTCATTTAAAAATTTTCCTTTTTTTTCCAATGTTGTTCATAACCGGTAATGTTGTTCATAATACTAGCTAGTATCTTCTTCAAGTGTAAAAGGAATACCACTTTGAGTTGTCCCTAATGAAAGAAATACCCCAGTGCTATATCCAACTTATTCTTGCATCATTCTTCATTTAATCATTTTAAATGCCTTAGGTCTGTTCTGTATATTTGGTTTCTGATAGGTAATTAACATATTTTTTATAACCGAATACAAGACCCAGAGTTTGGTATAGAAGGTGAGATCTGGGATTGACAGAAGCGTGGATCGGGAAATGATGGGAGCTTCTTGTCACTAAAAAATGAAATATAATTATTTATTTAATTTCATTGAATAAAAATGATCACAAGCATGTAGAATATTTAAACTAAAATTTTAAAATTATATAAATAATGTAAATATTTTAAATATATAATATTCACTAAAGAAAATACCTCTCTGCTTTATCTTTCTAACTAATTCTGGTACCTTTCTTCACTTTTGGTGACTGTGTTTTAATAATAGATTTCTGCTTCACAAATCAGCATAATACATTAAATAAACATAATTTGTTGACTGGTTCTGGTTATTATCTAAAAAATTGATAGTATTGATACACTCAGTCAATCAGCAATCTTCCAGTATGAACATTTTAACAACTCGTTTAAATATCTTTATATCTGGTACTAGTACTGGTAATGGTGGGGGGAACAAGTTCAGCAAGTGGGCCTATTGGTCCTTTTTGCCATCCCCAAGACAAACCAATGGAATGACTTTTTTATGTATCTTATTCCTCTATATCGAACCTTTTCGACTTTCTAATGAAATTGAAAAGGGACTCCCAATCTATAGAGGAAGCCCCATTTCCTTTAATTCTATCAGAGCCTAATAGCGTGTATCTTAGTGACCCATACCTACCACAATCTGCTATGTAATGTAAGGCAGTCTCTGGGGCCTGTCTTCCATGTCCAATCAAGAACTACTTTTCTCTGATGACTTTTAGAGATGCCTAGAAATGGTTCTGGAGGAATAGGAGGGTGCTCAGTCCCGTTTCTAGCAAGCTGATCAGCTTTTTCATTATCTGTGATTCCGTTGTGTCCTGGGACTTACACAAGCTGGAGCTTCTTTAAGCATGCTAATGATTCTAAGGCTCGTTTACACTCTCTTACCAAATTAGAGGTGACTATAGGTGACTCCAAGGCTTGAGATCTGAAAAGATGTTGATGCCAGTCCTTTAACAGCTAGTGATTTCAGAGCATAAAGCTGCTGACAAGATGGCAAACAGGGTTTCCACTAAACCCTGTACCCAATCCTCTAACTTTGGGTGTTAGTAACTAATCTTAGTATCTAAAATGGGTGTTTTATCTAGAAGTGGTGAGCGGTATTGTAGTTTTGGTAACTTGCATAAAAGATTTTAACTTCCCCATTTTCCTATTAGTACCAAAAGGGTTCCGCTGCCAAAAATGGTTGGGAACCACTGGTATAACATCTTTTGAGATTTATATAATCTGTTTTCATTTCCAACTCTCT
>NW_027112364.1:987-1985 GCF_000696795.3 Halyomorpha halys | reverse complement strand
TGGTGTTAACAGTAATTCTGATCAAATTATTTCCTTGCACTACCGTTGGTCAAGTAACAGTACTTTCTTACTAAGTACTGCACCCCTGACATTCATGGGTTGATTTATTATTAAATTGCATTTATAAATTCCACAATGATTGATCACTGAATTATAGTTTTTTGTTAAAACTACCATTCTCAATCCTGGGCACCAGTCATCCCATCAGCTTTATTTAGTAGGTTTCTCACACCTCTGCTGAGACTGTCGCACCATCTGAGATTGGGTCTCCCAACTCTTTTCTGTTTGATTCTCTGGCATTTCAGTGTTGTCCATTCTTTTGTTATGCCCAGCACATCTCAGTCCATCAACCTTCTCAGTTCTTTCAATATTAAATTAAGAAATTCAGTATTCGTGTCCTTGAAGAGGCCATTGAGTTCTATAGTTTTTCTTCTTCATCAAGTATTACCTTCTTTGGGCCGAAGATTCTTCGTAATATTTTTTCCCAAAAATGTGTATTCTATTAGCCTTTGACTTAGTTAATACACAAACTTCAGATCCATAATTGAGGATTGAGAATATTGTAGTAAATAGTAAGGTAATTATTTTAGTAAAGTTTTACCAGTACAAACTATTAACTATTTCCTGCTGCTTATATGTTACTAACATTTGGCAGTATATATTTATTTTTTTTTTTTTTAGCATAGCTCTGAGCCCAAATAAAATAAATTGTTGCACTCTTTTTCGAATTTGTACATGCCTATCTTAATGCAAACTTTCTCAGCATCACTCCTATTACCCTCACATGTTTAGTTTTATTTTTGTTTATTTCTAGTCCAAAACTTTTTTGCTGCTTTATTATTAATTATTAATATAAACTCTATTAATTCTCCCATCATGAAAGTAGAAATGAAAATAAACTATGATGTTACTTAAAGGCCAGAGTTTGGTCAAAACCAAATTTTCATATCCAATCCCATTATAAGTGAATCATGAATATAAATTGACCTCAAACATAG
>NW_027112364.1:0-937 GCF_000696795.3 Halyomorpha halys | reverse complement strand
TCCTCTTTTTAGGAAACAAAATCCTTCCTGTATATGTTTTTGCATGTTGCATTTTCATGTTATTCATTTTCATGTCTACAACGGTTGCCTCCTCTAAAAATTCATTAGATTGCTCATTTATCTTTTTTCTAAAAATTTACTTGAAAAAAAAAATCATTCATATTTGAATAGAAACTCAATTCAACTATTTTTTTCTGTTTTTTGTGGTGTTAGAATTTCCTTAAATAATTTAATTAATTTCTCATATATAACAGAAATGTACCTAATTAAAGTTTAACTTTTTTTTATTGAATATGTCAAATTATTTTTTTTTTTATATTAATATTTAAATTTATTTGTCATGAATTAATTTTTTAAAAAATTAGAATTATTTATGAATTAAATTATATTTATTTCTTAATAAATTTATTCTTTTAATGATAGAGGTATGGCAGATTTCAGGAACCAAAGGAACAGTTTGAGTTTTATCGCATACTTATTTTTATTATTATTATATTCATTTTCATTGTGAGCAGAGTATCTGCATGTTGCATGTCATTTATTTTTATATGTCTACAACGGCTGCCTCCTCAAAAATTATTTGATTGCTTATTTATCTTTTTACTGAAAATTTATTTGAAAGATTTTTATAGTCTAAATAAAAAAAAAAAATTCATTCAGACTTGGAAAGTAAGTCAGTTAATTAATTTTTCTTTTCGGTCAGTTAGAATTTCATTAAATAATTGAATTTGTTTCTTATATATAACAGAAATGTAATTAATTAATGTTTACCTCTTAATATTGAATATATTATGATTCTTTTTTTAATGTTAATATTTTAATCTATTAGTCATGAATTCACTAAAAAAATTAAAATTATTTATACATTAAATTATATTTATTTGTTAATAAATTTATTGTTTTAATGTGAGAGGTATGGCAGATTTCAGGATCCAAA
>NW_027112363.1:11642-12717 GCF_000696795.3 Halyomorpha halys | reverse complement strand
TAACAAATTATATTATATATTGACTTAAAATAATAAGAATAGCAGGTAAAAAATTTAAAAAAATTAATGTACGACTTTCATAATAATAAACTTGTTTTTCATAAAAAACTTGTTTATTTTATTTTTTTTTAAAGAGGATTTCATATGTTACACCCATATTAAACGTTTTATTTACATATTTTTCGTTAATAAAAAGTGTATTTTACTGGTTTGTAATTATTTAGACTGATAGCTCGAATACTTTGAGAAAATGTTTTTCACCTTACATATTTTTTTCACTAATCACAGATTTTTCTTGTCAAGACCTAAACTTAATTCAAAGCTTATTAAACAAGGAACAAAAAACTTAAATCTTGTTAAATAAGGAAGTTTTCTAAATGTAGAAAATCGGCTGATAGAGAAATTAAGGATTTTATGAAAATAAATCTTTTCGGTATTGTACAGCTAAAAAACATCCTTTAAATGACTTTAATAAAGACAAAGTCCAATCGCCATTAGAGCACTTTTGTTCTAGTTTACTATAGTGCAATTTATAAAAACCAATCTTAAATAGTATTGTAGTTATTGCTTGATATTGAACAATAAACATAAGAGATTGATTAAAATATATAATTATATATATTTTGGTTTATATAGTTTTTTTTGTTGCTTTTGAGGTCTACTGCAACAGTGCTAAAGACTTGCAGGACACTCTGTGGGTCCTAAATAGTATAGTTAAAATTCTATTCTAAAGCAGTTAGGGCTGACTCATTGCCAGAGACATCGATTAATTTTTTACTTTATTCACAAGTAACATCGAAATAGCAGGTAAACTAGACCAGAATATATATATTTATATTTAGGATATATTGAGACAACCTACAAGACTACCCTAAACTGGTTACAGTTTCTTCAGAAGTCGTCCTTCGGCGAATAATCAGGGATATCACACTTCAGCCCTCCAAGAATAAAGAGAGCTTCAATTCACTACTGTGCTAGAGTTGATCATATTTTTAAATAGAAGAAAAATAGAAATAAACGAAAAGAACATATTTATTTTTCACATTCACAAATAACATTGTCATAATCCGGGAAC
>NW_027112363.1:5323-5602 GCF_000696795.3 Halyomorpha halys | reverse complement strand
CTTTCAGAATTATTCGATCCACGTATTATTAGTATTAGTTGATTTTTCAAGGACGCAAATTCCAAATTTACTGTCGTTTTTTTGATTATAATTTTAATATCAAATTATTATTATTAACTCTTAATAATGAACGATCACTAAACCTATTGAATGCACACTTCCTTCCCCTCATTTTTTAAAAGGCATAAAATAATGATCATACTATGCATGTGATAAAATATTTCATACATAACCTATTAAGTTTTCATTAGTCATCATGTCGTTGGCATATAATTTGAC
>NW_027112363.1:3440-5017 GCF_000696795.3 Halyomorpha halys | reverse complement strand
GTACACTTCAACACTATCAGTAGCCTATGTGAAGCGGTGAAATCGTTCAGTCTAGTTCGCAAGACTTATTACATTTTAATAATAACTTCTAGACCAGGGTTGTCCAACTTTCGGCACGCGATACCGTTTTGTTAGGCTCGCTAGAGCTTATTAGGCAAAAAAAAAATACTTGAAACGCCTTCCTTTTGAAAAAAAATTACTGATGAGAATCAGAAAGCTGATGTTCTATGGGCACATGAAGAGGATCAAGGAGGAAAGATTAATTAAGAAGATCTTAAAACAAATGTTTAGCTACAAATGAGAGAGACTTAAAATTTTAGATACCAACTGCCTAGATTACGATAAATATATAACGATTAGATAGATAACGATTTTCCCATACGTATAGGAAAACATTGAAAAATCTCACCAATTGGAGGAGAAAAAAATGGGTACGAAGTGGTTCGAAGAAAGAAGTTGAGGGTCATGAAACTGCGATGGGAAAAAAGAAAATCAAGACTCCCAAAGAAGCGTAACCAAGAGCGTTTGATTACTTTAATGAAAACTATGTATAATTACTAGTCAAAACTGATGAGTCTGCTAAGTATAGGGAGGGGGAATAAAAAATGGTGGCTGTTTCAAAACCTTAAAAAACATTAATTTTTCATTCGGAGCTCTAAATCTTAAAAACTACCAACAACAATAGAAAATCTAAGAGAACATTATTTAAAGAAGAGTAAATTTTCTGAAATATTGGCCCTAAAAGAGCTATGCACGTCCAATAGTTCTCGATATATAGCTTTTTAAAAAGCAGAATTTCTTAAAAATCTTCTGAAAGATTAGTAGTTAGCTAATTTATTTTGAGAAATCTATATCTCAGGAACTATGATACGTACAGATGTCTATTAGCACTCAAATTAAAGCTAGTTTAATTATAGTCCATTAAACTAGCTTTAATTTGAGTAGTTTATGACCTTTACCTTCTAAGAAATAGTATTTTTCATAATATTTGTTAAAATAAATTGATTTATAGTTGTTGAGTCAATAAGTTTGATTTATGAAAAACTTCATTTCAGAAAACATTGGACGTACAGATGTTTGCCAGCGCTCAAATTAAAGCTGGTTAAATTTACTACAAAATAGTTAATTATCTTTATCTTTGTAGGTGTAGTAGTTTTTATGATGTTTGGCAAAATAAACTCACAAAATGTTAATTTATAGTTGTTCGTATAAAATGTTGGATTTTTGAAAAAATATATCTCTAGATTCATTAGTTTTTATGAAAGTACAGATTCACATATGAATATAAATTTGGCAAATTAAAATTTGTCCGAACAACTATAAATCAATCTATATTAGGAAATTTCATGTAAACTATTACTTCTACGAAGATATACATCATAAAATACTTTATAGCTCATTAAACTAGCTTTAATTTGAGTGCTAATAGACATCTGGACGTCAAATGGTTTTTGAGATATAGATTTTTCAAAATAAATTCACTAACTACTGATCTTTCAGTACGTACAATACAACATTTTTATGAAATGTTGTTTTTTAAAAAGCTATATCTCGAGAGCTGTTAAACGTAAATAACT
>NW_027112363.1:0-3390 GCF_000696795.3 Halyomorpha halys | reverse complement strand
TAACTACTGATCTTTCAGTACGTACAATACAACATTTTTATGAAATGTTGTTTTTTAAAAAGCTATATCTCGAGAGCTGTTAAACGTAAATAACTCTATTAGGGATCATATTTTAGAAAATTTTCTCTTCTTTAAATGACGTTCTCTTGTGTTTCTGCTTTTTGAGATATAGAACTCCGAATGAAAAATTAAGTTTTTTTTATCGTTTTCTAACAGCCGCCATTTTTTATTTCCCCCTACCTATTCTTGGCAGACTCATGAATTTTGACTAGTAATTATACATAATTTTCATCAAAATAATCAAAAATTGGGGTGAGATAACTGCCTTTTTTCTCCTCTTGGGCTCTTGTACTATCAGCTAGTACTTAACCTCATTGCAATATTCTGACCGTTTTTGAGTTCCGAGATTTCAAAACAGCGTCTAAAGTATCTTTAATTTTGTTTATTTGAAATAATTAACCATCTCCTATTGCAAACAGTAGTAAGAAATGGATACGTATAAAATATGAAAGAATTTTTTTTGTGTCACCATGGTTGCTATGATGATTATAATAATTTTTTGACATGTGTCATAACACCAAGTATTTTTTTCTATGCTCTAGAGACCTTGTAAATCTTTTGCCGCCCGAATCAGCCTTCTCGACGACTTTCTGCTTTCCTCTTTTCATCATGCAGCTCTTTCGCATCTTTATCAAGTTGCTGTCTATCCACCTGGTTTTTGCCCTCCCACGCGGTCTCTTGCCTACTAAACTGGTGTTCATTGTTGTGTAAAGGCGTCCTGATGGGTTGCTTCGAGCCACATGACCCGCCCATCTAAACCTCCTTGGGTTCATATCATGAGATATTGACTGACCACTCTCTGGAAGAAGTTCACTGTTAGTTTTTCTCCTTCATTGGGGAAAATATTATGATTTAGAAAATGATCTAAATACTTTAATGGTTTTACACGCTTTAGGGCTCGTTGAAATCAACTTGGTTCTTCCACTAATACATTTATTTTCCAGATTACATTAAAGATACTATTTTTGCGATGATTGTATTATGATCGTGAAATAGCGTTGTTCAGAAATAATAAATTGAACGAAATGGAAATTTCTTATTTCAGACAGGTGTGCATCAGCAACTTTTTTTTTTTTTTTTTTTTTTCTAAAATCAACATTTCGGTTACTGCTTTATATAATCGATTTTTATACTTTTATTCCATTTTACCCAAGAAGGCTTTATAAACTTTGATGAAATTCGTCATGTCAAAGTACAATCACATGATATTTAATATCATATAGGTCATTGTCATTGTGAAATGTCCATTCTGTATGGTCCTATTATAAAGGAAAGAATCTGGAGGTGAGGGGCCTCCTCATGTTGATTTTCGCATGGAAGATAAAAAAAAGTGATTAGCGTCGAAGAGAAGCGTGGGTGGAGGGGGAAGTGGGGTGCTTTAGAAGAAGGATATAAGGTTATAAGGTGATGTTAATAGGGTTTTTGGAACCTTTCCTGCCCTGCCACCTCACCTGGGGTGGGGTGATAGATTGGAATACTGGATTGAAGGAAACAGGGAGACTGTCAAAGAATTTGATATGTTTCCGTGTGATGTGTTCTAGCTGTAGTTCGTTATGAATGTGAGTCTTGTTACGCCTTTCTAGAGATGTTCCTCGGCATATCTTCTGTAGTGTGCTGTTCTGGTATTGTGTTGTAGTGATATCAGGGCTGTTGGGTATAGAAAATGTAGTAGTGGTGCACCGTGTAGGAGTGATGGTCGTAATATTACTTTGTAGAGGAGTAATTTGAGTCTGAGTGACAGCCCTGGTGAGTAGATGAGGTGTTTAAGTTGGTACGACGTTGACTTGACGATTTGTGTTCTGTTCTGTATGTGTGCAATGAAGGATAGATGTGTTTCTAGCTTCATGCCGAGGTATGTGAGATGTTCCTTGGTTTGTATTGTCTGTTCGTTGAGTTTTGATGCTCTGTTAGGAGTTTTCTTGTATGAGAAAGTGATGGCGTACGTTTTTGTGGGTCGATGTGAATGTTTATAGACATATAACCGTAATTTATAAACACATAAGACGTAATTTATAAGCGATAAGTTGGGCTGCTGCTGCAGCCTGGTCCATGTACTTGTCTGCATTCATGCTTGTCGAGTATATGGCTATGTCATCAGCATATGCAGATATTTGAGCATCGTCAAATTTCGTCCCGACTATGTGGGTAGTGTATATATTAAATAAAACTGGCGCATGGACCAAACCCTGGGGGACGCCTAAGTTAGTTAAAGTGACGGGCTTGGGGGTGGAGATTTAATGTCAAGGGGTGACATCTACTGACACAAGAAACTACTAGTATTAGCGCAACCTATGAAGAACAGGGGCAACCAGACCTGATAAGGGTAATCCCTTACAGTTTGAACCTGCAAATTTTGCAGGGAGCTCTGCCCTTCGCTCATTCAGTTATTAGCTCTAGGCAAACACACATGAATGCAGTCCGGAACCCGGCACCTACTTTCTCAGCAGGGAACAGGTGCCTATCCCAGAGACTCCTTCGTCTCCTCACACTAAAACTGCTCACATGTAAGCGAAGCATGTATTACTTTCATCTTCTACCAGCGACACAAAATGATGGCCCATTATCATCAACCCGCCTCTCAGCAGCAACAGAAATATTTTTTTTTTCCTACCTCCTAAAACAAATAAAACAAACAAATTACATATATATATACAAAGGAAAGAATATTATGTACATATGCCGGCGATTGAAAACATCTTATTTTGTAAAAGCAACAGAAATTACTTCCCAATCATCTAAATCTAAACTAACATTTTGGCTTACCCCCTTTCTAAAAGTTATAATCTTTTATTTATCCATATATTTCACATATGTTACAGGTCAAGTCAAAACAATTTTTTTTACAATAAAAACTCTCTAACATTTGTTCAGGTCACACACAAGCCTCTTTTACAAACAAAACATACATATATACCGTACTGTTAATCATATTTTATCGTGTACCGGACGAATGCTTGACAAGCTTTGGGTTGCACAAAGTAAGTAGCAGTGTGCTAAATACATACTTGTATTTTTCAGAAGCGGAATAAAAGGGACCCACCACAACGATTTGTATTGAAGCCTGGAGCTGGAAGTTAAATTCAGCGGCACGCAAGACTGCAAGGAACCTACAATGGTTATCTTCAAACTTATGAACGTAGTCTGGACATTAACTCCGTCATTCAGAGGTAGTTTTTTTTTTTAAAAGAAAAAGTATTATAATTTATTAAACGTACCTTGAGGTAAGAAATACATAATTATGTAATTAATAAGAGGTCACTTACATTAATGGTACACAAAAAAAAACTATTAATTTATGCTCAATATCTGGATTTGAATTTTTCCCTGTTA
>NW_027112362.1:0-1433 GCF_000696795.3 Halyomorpha halys | reverse complement strand
GTTTTATAGAAAAAATAAGTTTTTGGAGTCTACATACCCTTAAACAAAAAACATCAAATTTTAAGCGGGTTTTAAGGATAGCCTTATGCTCAGTATCTTAGTTTCATTGGTTTTAGGAACTTTCAAATAACTTTCACGCTGTCAATTTCATGCATTTTTTAAATAATGTTTGATTAAACTATCTTGTCTCCTCTTAAAGCAAATATTTCAAAAGTGATATAGGACCGTCGCTGGGTGGGAGCGATGGCCTTTTTTTTTTTGTTATGATCTCTGCTATTTTGAGATTGTGACATGTATAAACTTTAACATAAAATGTTTATTGGACATGTCTTTGGAATTATGAAAAAATAAATTTTTTTTATATATTTCTTCCTGCTTTTTCTCGGAAATTTTCTACATATAGACTTATCTTACCTTTTAAACTTTTATTTTTAGCAAGTAGAGCAGTGTATGGAAAAAAATTTACTTCTGTTGAGTAACATTCTAAAATTGTCTAAAACCATGAATCTGTCTGAAACCGCCGCTCCCATCCCCCATTCGTTTGAGACTTTCCTATCTTATATTTAAAACATTCATTTATAATGATTATTGGTTTATGTATGGCTATAGAGTTAAAATCCTCCTAGAAGAGATCATAACACCAAAAATAATGAGAAGGAATTCTTCCCTTTCCTCACGGTAAGGTGACAGGCTTATCTTACCTTTAAAACATTTATTATCAGTGACTCTAGAGCAGTGTTTGAAAAAATACTTAACTTATATTGAGCAACATTGTAAAATTGGCTAAAACTGGAAATCAGTATTCCCTCATTCTACAGGCTACTGTTATCTTTTTTATTGAAATTGGTCAAAAAGGATACACAAAAGTAGTAATTCTTACTTTTTTAAGTTAAGCAAGGTACCAAATATATAAAGGTTTGCTGTTCTCTACTTTACATCATACGTTTATTTTATGGGGAAAATATTTTTTAGAAAATACCTGGCACATAAGGGGTCCACCTGAATCTCCTAGACATGCGTCACGGCCACCTCTTTCAAATCCAGCACAGAACATATCATCCGTTAGACGATAAAGAGGCAAACCTCCTGTCCGTTTCCTGCATTCTGCGGTAGAAATAATCGGTATTTCAACCTCTTGTAGAGTGTCAGCTAGAAAATAAAAAATTAAATGTATATTACATATAATCTTTACACTTTCTTGAGACTGGTTTTTATTGTTAAATAAAATAAATATTATCCAATTTTAGCCTCAACACAATTTATATTTCTATATAAGTCCAACGTTTCATTCAATTTCGGCCATCCTCAATGAAAATTTAAAAAAAAACCTTATGCAGGCTAATCTGCCCAAACCATTAATTTCAGTCCACAATTATCCTATTTTGTCAATTCAACCTATTAAATTAAAATAAAAATTAAAACTTTTATTCACA
>NW_027112361.1:0-977 GCF_000696795.3 Halyomorpha halys | reverse complement strand
TTTAATTTGGGTTTTTTTAAATTTATTTATATTTGTGAAGTTTGGCGCCACTAAACAAACAAACCATAACTGTAACATGTGCACCTACAATATTAAGTAATATGAACTATATAAAATATTAAATAAAATTGTACAATTTTACGATATTGTTTTGCTGATTTATTATGTTATTTATAATAACATTTTGAGTAAATAAATATGTTTTTGAGTAGATATATATCATGAAAAATAAAAGTACTGAATACAAAAGGACTCCTTAAAGTAATAAATAAATGGTATGCATACAACTTACTATCTACTTTGAATTGGAGTTATGCGAAAGTAGTGTGAAAATAAAAAAATAGTACAATCCATTCATTTAAATATAATCAATTATCCATATTTTCTTCTCATTCGTTTCATCCATCAAGTGAATGTGTTTTTTTATTACCCTCCCACGCCCCCGCTCCTTGCTTTCTTCAGCATTATATAGACATTAAGATTCCTTTTTTTTCATATACTTAATTGTTTGTGTAATTGGTAATAATTAAAATAATATATTTTTAATTGTCATTATTTTATCTTCCATTTCGCCTGCGAAAATGGGTAAATAATTTTTAATTTAGTATTTAGAATTCCTTAATGATATTTTACAAACGAATGGCTGATGGTAAGAATGAGACAAGCCACAATATAAAAAAAACATCAAGTATAGCGTACAAAATTTAGTTTACCTAAGGACCTATTTATTGTTTTCGTTTGTCTAAACCATAACTCTAAACCCTTGGAGACGATGATAAGGTAATAGAATTCATTTCGAACCTTAATTTTGTTAATTATCCTATTTTGTTAGAATTCTTTAAACTAACAAAAAATTGTTTGTAATTTTTTCGTTTACTTACTTAAAATGGTTTAAGCGTACACTACTATTCATTACGTAATGAAATCAATCTAATTCTACCTTCGAAGTCAAGGTGGAGATTAACATAGTTTTGGTT
>NW_027112360.1:6872-14606 GCF_000696795.3 Halyomorpha halys | reverse complement strand
GAATTAATTAATAACTTAATTAATTAATTAATTACGAGCTAAATGCTTAATAAATCACAAAAACCAAAAATCGCTATACAGTACATCAAAATAAGTTTTTGCCCCCAAAAAACTATTCAAATTATTTTTTAGATTCCTCAGAAACCCTGAAATATGAATTTACACGATTTTTTTCCCTAGCCCACATCGTGACGTCAGTCGTGCTTGTTTCATAGGCAACTCACATCAAAGGTTTCTGCCAAATACATCTGAAAGATCTGTTGATTGGTCCTTGATTAATCAATTTATATCACTATAGTTATTTAATATTATATTTATTTTTTAAATTTCACTTAACCTCCATAAAATTATTTTTTTATTTTCAATATTGATTCTATAACAATTTAGTATTGAATAAGTATTTAAGAGCAGAATGTAAATTTTAGTAAACTGTTATATTTATGTATTTCTGCCATACTTTTGTAGAATAAAAATGACAAAATTTAAAAGAGGAATATTATTAAAAGCATTTTTCTGAAACTGCTGAAATTGGAGTTAATCAATCTGTCACTTTAAAGCCTAATTTGGTAAATATGTACGGAAAAGTATTACCACAGTGAATAATGAACCTATAATAATAAGTGAGTAAGTGAATAATAAGTGAGGCCTGGAACGAGCGAGAATTTATTTCAATCTAATTTGTGTGATGCGCGTTCCGCACCAGAATTTTTTTTAAATTAAGATTATTTTCTGATGACAGTTTACTCATTTCTTTTTATTGAGCGATTTATATGAGTCAACATTTATGTTATATGCCTTAATTTTTTGGAACATTGTTCATAAAGCAGTTATAACTATCGGAGAACCGACCTAAACTACTGATCTGGCATGATTTAAATTTCACCATTTTGTTTTTGAAACAATATCTCTCTCTGTATAAAACGTTAGTTAATTAATTTAATGATACATTCGGTTTTTAAATCCAATTATAACCAGTGTGTTCTTAAATCACTTTTTTTTAAATTTATTTATTTAATGTGATTTACAACTGTACAAATAATAAATACAATAAGTAAATATGTTGTATGTTTCATATACACTTGAATATCTTGGGAAGGAACCACCCATTGTGGTACTTCAAGCATTAATTTAAATAAGAAGGTCCCGTGACCATCTTCTTTTCAGACGTCTCAGAGGATTATCAGGGATTGCTAAGGATGAGAGATTAAGAATTAATGGGTTAGGATGGGTAAGGAATTTGGAATGAAAAGAGGTGTATCTGTTTTGGGTTAAATCTGCAACGAATAAGATGTTAAGGTCTTTGTGGGCTAGTTTATTTGCAACGTAATAAGGAGCATCAAAGATTTTAGTAGGATTTTGGATTGTTAGGATTGGATGCGGGAGGAATTTGATGGTTTGGTAGAGCCCCAGAGCTCAAGTCCATATGTCCAAATTGGTCTGATTATCGTAGTGTATACTAATTTTTTGTAGTGAGTGGGAAGTTTTGAGCGTTTGTCAAGTAGGTGTTGTAGCAATCGGAATCTACGAGCAGTTTCTTGTCGTTTCAGTCTAGTATATGGATTCCAAGTAAATCTCTTGTCAAAATGGAGTCTTAAGTATCGAATCTGGTCAACAGGCGTTAGTGGAGTATTTAGAAAGGATACTGTAGGATAGGAGGGTAGAGGTTTACGAAGGAGAGTAAAGGTGATCTGGTGGGATATGTCAGGATTTCTTTTGATTCTCCAGTTTTGATTCCATTCTTCAATGGATGTTATGTGTGTCTGTAGTGTTTGTGATGCATTAATAGAGTCGTTGGTTACAGACGTGTCATCAGCGTATGTTGTTAGGGTGAGTTAGGATGTCAGCTGTATAAATCGTATAAAGAATGGTACCTAAGATACAACCTTGAGGAACTACGGCGGACTGAGAAAAGAGGGATGAATAGGCTAGGTTATGATTTACCTCAAAGGTTCTATCAGAGAGGTAGGAGCGAATTAAAAGGAAATATGTAGGGGGTAGGAATTGACGAAGTTTATAGAGCAGACCTGGATGCCAAACTCGATCAAAAGCTTGTTCAACATCGAGAATGACTCCCGTGCAGTATATGTGGAAGATATGACATCAACCACTCGATGACACTGTTCGACAATTTAAAAAAAAAAAAGTTTTAATAAACTAACCAACTCGAGACTAATAATAGGTCATCAATTTGGATTTTGGACCCTTTACTCAGCTATATCCCATTAACTACATGGTTTAACCTAATACAACTCCATGACACTGAAACAGATATTATAACTATGGCATTTCTTGACGTTGCTCAAGCGTTTGTTACAGTTTAGCATCAAGGGCTTCTCTTTAAACTAAAGACGGTTCCTTCATTTTCCTTGCACTTGATTCTTCAATCATATCTTTGTGACTGATTTTTCTTAGTACGGCACAGACCAGAGCTATGTTATATTAGGTCTATCTCAGCAGCAGTTCCCAAGGCTCAGTACTCGTCCCATTTACAATACTACAATGTACAGTATTACAATATTACAATGCCCACTAGTCATTCCTTAGCAGTGAAACAACAGTCTTAACAATATATAAAAGTCCAACATATTCCTAACTGTTCCAACAGCAGTATTCAATAATACTACACAAACGGATTCTGTATAAGCCGATCAGTTCTCTACAACTCATATCACATTTTCTTTCCACTTTAGCAAGAGATGTATCCTCCAGTTTTCCTTGACAATGTACAGTTCAATTCATATGACAGAGACTTCCTTAGTATGACATTTGACCGAACAATGACGTGAATCAGATTGATTCCACGTGTAAATAAACAAAGAAAAAACCTAAGTGAAGACTAAGACCTTTTTAGTCACCCGTTTCGTAACATTTAAAACTAAAATATACAGAAACTGAATACTTACTGAAACCTATTTCGACATCACAAATATTTGAGGCAGTCAAATTAAGAACTTCAAATGATTCAGGTAAAAACGTTCAGAATAATTACATAAACACTTTTTTTATGTAAGCAACATAATTTCACATAATGATCTTCATATAATAACTGTTAACCTACAAATAGGACTCACATGATACAAGGACATCCTAATGCACATATAAATGACATTAACTCAACACGCAACGATCTTTATAATAGTCCGTAGAAGGCTAAAAAAAAGTTGGATGAGCAATCTATCTAACAATTAATGTTGTTATAATACTTGATATTATCTATCAGTAGTTGTACATCAAATTAAGTGTTTGTCGATATAGATGGTTGATGTTAATTAAAAATTATCACAAGAAAAACAAATTAAATTAATTTAAAAAAAACTATTATCTAAATATATTATATAAAGTTCCTGGGTTTTCAAGATCAACTAACTTACTCAAGAAAGAAACCTTTTGCATACGGTACTCTACCCTAATATTGTTCCTTAAAGGTTACAATTTGAAAACAACAACTATGATAAAAAGTTGATATTTATAGGGTAGTACGAAAATTTCACATCACCCAATTATACTTCCGTCAACTTTCCCTAGAGTTGTTCTAGGTTATTTATTCCTGTACAACCTTTGTACTTTCACTCAGTCGAGAAAATTGTCATACTTTTATACTGTACTCTTGTTTTTATAATGCTAGTAAGAATGCACAAGTTCAATGCTAAACCTGATTTTAGAAAGTAATAACTTTCTACAAGTCTGTTACTTGAAATATGATTCTTAATAAGAGTTAATCTATAGCTCTGTCAAACTTATAAAAATTAGTTTATTCTAACATAATTAATTTTATTTACAACAATATATAATAACTACTCACGATGTTTCTGGCAGCCGTCGACATTTTCAGGCCAGTCACAGGAGTGGGTGTTCTCGTTGTAGAGAAGCCCTCCTATACACAGCTGCTCGGTTGCTGTACCGTTCCAACAGGTCCAGTACCTTGTGCAGGAAGTTTCATGTCCAAAGATACCGTAAAGCCAATCACAGTGTTCTCTTCCTATTGGACCATCTATAAAAACAAATGAAATTTTTTAGTATTCAGTGAACCCAAATGATGTCTATATAAGTTCAATCCTCAGGGGTAGCAAATCTTTATATTTAACGAAATATAACACTTCCATTTTGTTAATATTAAATCTTTATCAAACTCCAAAAGTTTTATTAAATTAAGCATTAAACTAATATTTGTTTGTGGCGTCCCTCCGCGTCAAAGGGTCCTCCCCATCAAGTCCATTCCAATATTTTGTCTATAAATCTATTGAGTATTTTATTATTATTATTATTATTTTTTTTTATTATTGGAGAGAGACATTAGAAGTATAAAAATTAATTTGATTGCTTCTTTAAGCAACGATCAGTTCTAAATATTATTTCCCACCGCATCTTAATACATTCCATCAACTTGAATATTTTTGGTCCCAAAATATGTTTGACATTCTGACATGCAAGAAAAAGAACAGTCGTAAGATTCGTGAATGGGTATATTTTAATTAATAATTTTCGTTTTCATTTAGTCTATGAAACTAGTGTGCAAACCTGAAAACACGATAGCAGTTTTTCCAAATTTCATCTCCACTATTGATTATGAGTACTGGAGATTACCTTGTAGGGCGGGCTCATAATTCTGTTGCAAATCGCTATAAACTTTCTTTTTTCTCTTGACCAACATTTTAACTAAGAAAGAATCCTTTTTATAAATCATAAAAATTTATAATTGACAAAGCCAGATTCAACTTCCTTCATGGTCTTTATTGACCGAGAGACTTTCTGTAATAACTCTTTATTGCATTGACATCGTCGTAAAGACTTTTTATTGGTTTTGTTATGTTACGGTGTTTATTATTTTATTGCAATACATTTTACAGCTCGATCAATATTATTACACAATATGGTTGTCGTAATCTATTGAATATTTATTATATAATTTATTTAAAATATTCTTTTTATCGCAGTTACTTTTCTTTTTATTTTAATATAAAAAATAATCAATAGAAATATTTAGACTTCGAAATAAGGACCTATTGGTTACTAATAAATAAAAAAAATAATAATTTAATTTTTAAAAATAAGCCAAAAGGTAGAATTTTAATACCCTTTTATATAAATAAAAATTGTGAAGGCTTCATCAAACGGTATGGAAATAGTGAGCCCTAATAAGAGCACAACTCAGAATAAACATAATTTGATTTATGATCTATTAATAATTTAATTGTTCAACAAAATTAAACAAAAAAAAATCACGAAATTCGTAAATTCATAACTCAACACTAGTGCCCAATGTTTGGCGAACAACTCGATTGTGATAATAAGAAATTATCTTTGTACCTTGTTATTGTTAATAATATATTTTATTTTATATCCAAGTAAAGAAAATTATAACAAAAAATTCAATAAAAAATTTTATTTCTTGCAATTAAAAAAAAAAAATGTTTCAGTTGTAATTAAAGACTAAGGAAAATTATTTGCGAAATAATTGTGCTGCAAAATATCTTAAACAGTAATTGAAAGATATTTCTTTACTTTTCCTCTTCCTATGTTCCAACGTTTTCATGCAAACTAGAAAGCTTCTTTTTTTTTCTTCTCATACTTTTTTTCCTTGACACAAATGGTTCTATGGGCCATCATCATCTAGAGTTCATTAATAAAACATTAACTTGCATTTAATAACCACCAAGAGTAAACCGCAAACGACCCGTAGATGAAAAGTAGGTGAAGGAATTAAGAAATCTATTGTTTAGTAAGGCTATTCTTCGAAAAGATGAATATAAAATTACTTGAGAGATCATCAACAATAGTCGTTTAAGGCTAACCTTTTTAAACGTTTGTCTTAAAATTGTTGCTACTTTAGTGTAACTGCTATGATTGTTGGTTTCCAGTTGGAGACATGTGGTTTATATGCAGTTTTGACATCGATGACATACATATGCATTAGTCGAAGCGTGGGGACATGTTATGAAGCAATGAGGGTGGGGTTGGGTTTGCGTTGTTTTGTTCTTGGTGAATATGCAGTAGAATATTTTAATATAAAATATCTCGGAGGCAAACATATTTCATTTTTAACTTAGAAACTATTGTAATTATTTAATGTTGTTACCAGTATAAAAAAAAGTTTACCAGAAGATGAATATATTAAGTGAAATTTAGAAAAAACCCATATCTAGAAAAATTTGAGTAAGTGTTTATGTGTTTTGGATTGATGTACACTCAGTTGATGTATCTTCTAGACTATTAATGTAATAGTACAAGAGCCGGTAAGAAAAAAAGGCAGTTATTTCATCCCAATTTTTTATTACTTTAATGAAAACTAGGTATAATTACTAGTCAAAACTGATGAGTCTGCCAAGTGTAGGTATGGGGAATAAAAAATGGTGGCTGTTTCAAAACCTTAAAAAACATTAATTTTTCATTAGGAGCTCAATCTTAAAAACTTCCAGCAACACTAGAAAATCTAAAAGATCGTTATTTAAAGGAGAGTAAATTATCTGGAATATTAGCCCTAATAGAGCTATTTACGTCCAATAGTTATCGAGATATAGCTTTTTAAAAAGCAACATTTCTTAAATCTACTGAAAGATCAGTAGTTATTTAATTTGTTTTGAAAAGTCTATATTTCAGGAACTATGTGACGTATACTATTAGCACTCAAATTAAAGCTAGTTTGGCGTAGTATAAAGTAGATTATGATCTTTACCTTCGTAGCAATAGTAGTTTTCATGATATTTCCTAAGATAAATTGATTTATAGTTGTTAGGACAATGAGTTTGAGTTTTGAAAAACTCAATAACCATAGAACGTAAAGATGTCTGTCAGCACCCAAACTAAAGCTAGTTAAATTTATTATAAAATAGTTTATAACGTTTATATTTGTAGGAGTAGTAGTTTTATGATATTTGACATCATTCAAAAGTCTCAAAAAAAAATTAAAATTTATTTAAATTCACAAACTGTTAATTTCTAGTTGTTCGTATAAAATGTTGGATTTTTGAAAAATATATCTCTATATTTTATTATATTCTAGTATATTTAGTAATATATCTCTATATATTTAGTAAATTTAACTAGCTTTAATTTGAGTGCTGACAGACATCTGTATGTCTATGGTTTCTGAAATAAAGTTTTTCAAAACTCAAACTTATTGTCCTAACAACTAATCAATTTATTTTAGGAAATATCGTGAAAACTACTATATCTACGAGGGTAAAGATCAGAAACTACTTCATAGCCCATTAAACTAGCTTTAATTTGAGTGCTAACAGACATATGTACGTCAAGTGGTTGAGAAATAGATTTTTCATAATATATTCACTAACTACTGATCTTTCAGTACGTTCCATACAACATTTTTATGAAATATTGCTTTTCACAAATGCTATATCTGGAGAACTATTGAACGTAAATAGCTCTGTTATGGCTCATATTTGAGAAAATTTACTCTACTATAAATGGTGTTCTCTTAGATTTTCTATTGTTGTTGGTAGTTTTAAATATATAGAGCTGCGAATGAAAAATTAATTATTTTTAACGTTGTTAAAAAGCCGCCATTTTTTATTCCCCCTACCCTAGACTTTTCAAAATAAATTAAATAACTACTGATCTTTCAGTAGATTTTTAAGAAATGTTGCTTTTTAAAAAGCTATATCTCGATAACTAATGGACGTAAATAGCTCTATTAGGGCTAATATTCCAGATAATTTACTCTCCTTTAAATAACGATCTTTTAGATTTTCTAGTGTTGCTGGAAGTTTTTAAGAT
>NW_027112360.1:0-6822 GCF_000696795.3 Halyomorpha halys | reverse complement strand
ATATATTTTTTAAATTGTGCACAAAAGAAAAATTGTGTGCTAAACAGGAAAAGTTCCTGCTAAATTTTGTGAGTATCTGTCTTATACCGCAAACTAAACTCTGTAATGGAATTCTATGTTATATACATGATTTTGGTAAGTAAGGTACAATTGCTTATATACCATATTATGCTCTGCATTCCAAAAGTATAAGTAGAAGATGGTAAAAATTTGACTTTAAAAATAAATTTTGTGGTTTAAACTTGCCGATTAGTCAACAGTTTGTTTCTTGAAGTTGAAAAAGATTTTTTTTTTCTCTTATTTACATGTTTCAATTTGTTTACTAAAATCATTATTCTTCTATGTTATTTCTTCCAGTTATACTTGTTTCATTTTACTGCATTTATTGAATAATGTTTCTAATTCTATAGTTGGTAATAAAGATGATTTTTATCTTTATACTGTATTCCAACGACGAAGAATGGTACGTATCTTGTCCTCTCATCTTTTCAGGCGAAAAAAATCATGGATCATCTAGTCAGGAGGAAGCGGAAAATGTCGATCAAACTCTGATGTTCGCCGGCTTCAGATACTCCCACCGGAGAGAATATGGATCCCTGCATGCAAGTCGAACCGGCACTTTCTAGAAGGGAGAAAGTGAGGCGTGGTCGACCGGTCCAAGTCCTTCCCGGTGACTGTGTTGTGTAACCGGTCCTCTCATTGTATCCTTCTCAGTGTCATCGCAACTGGAGCAAGGCCACACTATTGTCTATGTCCGAATCGGATCATCAGAGATTTGAGCAGTGGGCTGTAGGCCGATTGTTTTGGGGGAAAGGCTGATATGAATGTGAATCTGGGTAGTTTGAAATGTGTCTTACATAACTGGCAGGGGATACCAACTCAGCTACTACATCCACAGATGAACTTGTACTTTTGACACTAAATAGCTTCTTTTGGTTTTATGAACTGTGTGTTACTTCAGAACTGAACATATACCAAGGAGGCAGGCATACGGTTTGTTCTAAAACAAACTGGTTCAAACACCCTTTTCATAGTATCTATTTTCGGAAAGGTAAATTTTCTGTTCAATTGTGTTGCTCAAACGAGACATCAAATCCTTACAGGGATGTTGGTCTCTAATGGTTGGTACTTCCTTTTATTTTTAACAAATAATTTTTAATTTAATTATACGATCGATTTAAAAAAAATTGTGCTTCATAATACCTCTACTTATATTTGGCGGAGTTTACATTTCTACAATTGAACGGATTATAGGTTTTCAAAAATATTGGAAAGTAATTTGTATGTCTTTTGAAAAAACTGAAGTATTAATTAATGAAATAAGTAAACTTTCACGTAAATCAATTGAGACGATAAGAACCAGAGGGATCGCTATGAAAATGGACTACAAAATTAATTGTTTATTAATAAAACTAATACATTTGTAAAATATGGCCCTTGATAACAGAATTGTATGGTTCATTTTCAAAACTGGTCTAATACTGTTTAACAAAAACTTGAAAAATCTCTTAAATAAATGAAAAATTTGGACAGATGGGTTGGTCTCAACGCTTCAACTAAAATAAAAATTAATACTGTTGATATACTAGCTTATGTTCGGTGTAACTTGAGTCATGGATGAATTGTTTGCCTTGAACCTGACGGCCTGCTGGACACAACATAATTGCCCTTTGCATTGAGTTAGTTATCTTAAATTTTATGATTTATGATACACCATGAGAGCGCGGTGACACTTACCACCGTGGTAAGGCAGGGTGCCACTAACTCCAAGGACCAGGGTCGAATCTGGCTGGGCGAAAAATTTGTTTCTGTTACATTGTTGCCGTGAGTCAATCCTGTGGGTTCTGGAGTTCTCCTGGGGTCCACTTAGTCTCATAAATTGGGTACCCTTAATTGGGAAAAATCTGGCGGTCGAGTGTGATTATTTGGTCAGAATCAGGCTAGTTGGCCTAGTAACAGTATTTCCTTACGAAGTACTGAACCCTTAAATCTTCATACTTTGTACCGTTACAGATTTGGATTTTATTTTTTAATGGTACTCCATACCTTATTACTAATCATGAGTGATTTAAGATTTCTGTGAATTGGTCATAAACACAATTTAATTTGGAAAGATTGTTCGTATAAATTTTTTGATTTTTATAAATTAGTATGTTTTCTTGTTAGTGTGCTAACATTAATTGAGATGTAGCTCTTAGAGACTTAGTTGAAGCAGTTATTTAAGCAAATTGGTAGACTGAAGTCAATTCATATAACTTCTATTCTTTAAAATCACTTTCGGCAACATCGCGTTGCAGATTTACTGTCGTATTTTTCGACTAAAGCCTTTCTTGTTTGTCCCATTTATTAGTAGTCTTTGCCCATTTAGGCCATTTATATTTGCATGTGGATCACCTTGGAAAATGGTATCCTGCAATGCCATGTGGCATTGACAAATCGTCACAAAATATATATCGTGTATTTAGTTCAGTAGGTTACAACAATATTAGAATCATATTTCACTCGGGGTTTAAAAATCGATCCAAGAAACGATTTAATTTAGTTTAGTCTTTTTATTTGTTACGGAACGATTACGAGAGTGATTGGATGTCTATCAGAGTCTGATTCCTTGAAGATCTATGTATAAACTGTTGCCTTACTGTGGCAAATTAAATGTTTATGATACTTGATGTTTAAATTTTACTCTCCTGAGTAGTAATTTTCGAGAGAATTTCAGATAAAAGCGATATGAAAACTTGTTATTTATATTTTTCTGAATTATATTTATCGAAAACTTATTAAGTATCCAGCTTACTAGTTCTCTTATATGAACTAGGGAATTTCAGGAAATATTATCTAGAAAATGATTTTAGCTCTCGAATGTATAAAGAGACCACTTTACTAGATGCTATAACCCATTGTAAATTTTCTCATAGTGAATTTCACTCCCTCACTTGAATTTCTACATTCATTTCACTTTCTCTTTCTCAGTATAATTAGATTTTAAAACTAGGATTGTTATTTTTTCCTTGCATATAATTGAAAATTATTTTATTCAATTAATGAATAAAATGCAAGTTTATTTTAAATTTGTTCTAAAATATCCAATAAGGCTAGGTGCAATAAAATCATCCGCTTCAGCGTTTCACAAATTGAAGACAAAATAATGACTTTGATAATTTGATAGTGAACAGTATTAATAATTGAATGTCTACCTTTAAAAAAAGTTTTAACCTCAAAATTTACTAAAACGATTATTATCATAAATAATTCTTTCTAACCCAATTCGACTGATGCTTGCAATAAAGATTGAAATGAATCGTTCCTTTGTTGTTAACAAAAACAATGTTACGTAGGTCAAAGTTGAGACTTTTGTTTTCTTTTAATCCTCAATATTTTGGTAAAATCGTCTAGAATCGGATGAATTTATCCGCAATCTTAAAGACAATGACTTTGAATTCCCTTTACTTAAGAAGTAGGTAGAATTGAAGAGAAAACTTGTTACTATTTAGTTGCTAAATATTTGATATTTTATTATGATGGTGTTTTACGACTCTGTCAGAAGTTAAAATCTTAAATTTCCTTTTTTTTTAAAACAGGAAATCCTAAAAAAAAAAAATATTATTTCGGCATTACACAAGCCTTTTCTTACCATCTGAATTAGGGATTAAAACACTCAAAAGGTTGTTTTTTGTTTACTATGCGCTAAGCAGTAACTTATAATTTATTACGTTGAATTTTAGTTAGTGGACTAGAGTGATGATATACGACGGTAAACAAGTTAAACACGAAAGAACCTGTTGTATGTGTGTTAGTGTATTGACCGGTCCCTGGAAGAAGCTGATGTAACAGCTCGGAGGAACTCGCTTGTGTAATGTCTTACCGTTTACGTAAATGATTTCGAGAATCTTCTGGATCCGGAGTTACTGCGGACGGACGCTTCGGGACGATTACCATAATCGAAGATCAAGAGGAAGGTCGAAAGGGCTTGGGTAATTGCTTAAGTATAGGCTCCTTTTGCCCCTTGGGTTACTGACAGGCTACGAATCGTCATTATGAATATTCATGCAAGCTATTTGAACATTTATCAATCTGGCTCAAGATCGATCAAATTTTTATTATTATTTTTTCTTCCTAAGCTTAGTGATCACGTTTCAAAACCTGATTTTTTACACTAATTGTTCTTTTGGCATAAAGTTTGAGAGCTCTTTTGGAATGGAAACCACAGTTTGACGGAAGTTTGCTGAGTCTACTTGATCTTTAAATGAGTACCTGTCATATATAAGTGATCCAAATTCTACATCAAGCACTTTTGAAAAAAATTAAAATTAAAAGGTTGAAAAATATAAGTTTCACAGGTCTAAACAGCTTGAAGTTTTGTTATTCATTATAATAAGTCTCATTTAATAAAAAATAAACCTAAGATATTTTTAAGATTAGACAGTTCTCACTCATAAAAATATTATGCTCTCACTACTTACTGATAGTTATAAAATTAAAGTTATTCTTATGATTATCCACTTCTCATTTTATTTTTAATATTCTCACTTTTAACACTTTTAAGCTATTTAATTATAAAAAATAAACAGTTATAAAATATAGGGTCATTTTTTCCATAATGTACACACTAATGCAAAAGCTTTTATATTTTTTACATATTTTACGTTATTGCAGGCGAAAATAATATTTACTACTTGATATTTATTACGCGATGGTTTGTGTACGGAGAAGTGTTCAGGTTGGTAAGGAGTAAGAAGTCTTATTCAACTACTGAATACTTAATATTTATATTTAAATCCAAAAATTATTGCAATATTTTTTTTAAGGCTATATGTTTCCAATCTTAATAATTGGGGCATTCATTTTTTTTTAACAGAAATGATTGCTTCCTTCGTTACCCTAAATATTTTTATCTCTCCCCTTTCCTTATTACATATCCATGTATAACAATCCTCCCGTAAAAGATTTCAACTGTAATTCCCATAAAAGAGTAAAACGGCAGGACATTGCTTGTTTCTGGTTTCTCCAGAACTAACTAGATTGGCACTCCAAGCTTACAATTTATTACCATAAACTTCCTACATAAATATAACCAACTCTTGTATATATAGCTGTAAATCTTAATGATTTTGGCAGAAATTGAAAAGGAAGTGAATCAGGAACCATGGGTTGGAGTGTTGCCAATGTATAGTTTCTTCACAAGTATACTTTAAGTGAAAGGAACTGTTTAACTGGTCTCAAAGAGACCGGATATTGACTGTAGGGTATAGTATTCTGTACTGCATCATGAAAACCATGGTTGGTAGAGGTGAGGTTGATCATCCCTCCATATTTTACTATTATGTTACAACAGATATAAATGAGAGTATAAAATAACTAATGTATTCATTTTTACAGCAGATATATGTTTTGTCGTACTTTTTGAATTCATTCCTGAATCAAGTTACACCATAATGATGTAATATTAATCTTTACTCAGATCCAGAATATATAAATGTTATAGCAACGAAATTCATAAATTATATAATGTGGTTCATTACTTAAGAGTGCGTTAATATACCAAGTATTGGTTTTTGGTTTCTCTGCCGAATACTAATGCTGGTCATGTGGCGAATAATGAATTGACTGTACCAAAACAATGAGCGAATACCGTTAACATTCTAGAATATATTCCTATTGCATTGTTATATCTCACCGGCCACTATGAATTGTAACCGTTTAATCGCAACTCATAACCTTTTTCAAACTAAACAATTCTAATTCTGTCAGAATTACAGAGTTTACAATTTAGGAGTGATTTTCTAAAGAATGCTCTGACCCAATTGGGTGTTTTAGTTGTTTAAATATGTCAGGCAGTATTCCTTGACCTGAATTAAACATGTCCCTGGGTATTTGTATTTCGAAGAACATTGTTTTCACTGCTCAGAGGAAAAAATATATTCATAATTATCTTGGATTTCTAGTATTAAATAGTTCTTTGTTTTGTCAATACCGCTACATATCCAAAATAATTATGTCAAATAAAGAAATGATAAATCATACTGTCATGTAATTTGATTATATGTATTCTATAATTAAAAATTTCCTTGTTTTATAAAAATCTAACTTTTGCTCCTTCAACATTCTGATTTTATAATAAATTCGGAAACGGATTTTTCTCATTGTGGAAATATTCTTCAAGTTAGCATCGACAAATTGTTTTTGAATTTATCAATTATTAATGATAAATTTTCATTAAAGTTTCTCATTATACTTTATACTGGATGTTTGAAAAGAAAAATAGTTTACTTACTAATATTATTTTTATTCTATTGTTTTGGGTATTTAAAGCAGGAACTTAACTAAGTGCGTACTTATAGCCTCTAGAATTGATATAACCTTCACCAAACATTAGGGAAAGAGTGAAAAAAGAAGTAATAATTTCATCGTTAAGAACTATTTTATTTAACCTGATTAATTGATTAATAGGCTTTATGATTGATGGTTATAAAGCAGTTCTATGAAAACGGATGAAGAAATTGGTAGTTTGATATCTTTCTTGTTAGGGGTTGATTGGATTGTTACATCTATACATTGACAGAATATGTATCTATATCAATCGATTATTTCCCCCTCTTAGAATGTTTTCATTCTCTTGACAGTTTTATTCAAAGCAAAAAAGTAGAACGACCTACTTAGAGATTGAATTTGAAAACTTTTTCAAACAGCTAACTAGCGTTACTTGAACGATCTCATACAAGTATTCGTAATGGAATAAATAGGTTATGATAAGAGTTATTCCGTAGAATCTGTAAGGTACTGTTTTCAGTTTTGGAGATCAGTTCCTTCTTTTTTTTTTTTTTT
>NW_027112359.1:43279-47061 GCF_000696795.3 Halyomorpha halys | reverse complement strand
TATATATATATGTATATATATATTGAAATATACTAAATATATTTCAATATATATATAGTGCAAATATATAATTTACAACCATTTTAGGATAGGTAACCCAGAAAATTTTTAAAGGGATCTCACAACAAAAGATTAAGCTAACAAAAAATTTATGACGAGCTACAAAGGGAAGAACTCGAAAAAAGTTGCGAGCAGTTGCTCAACTGTTGAGTTGCTAATACACAGCATACTGATCAGTCAAACTATAGACAATATTAAATGGGATGAGAAAGCATTAGCGGTGACTAGTCGAAACATTCTTTACGTACCTCTCCCCCCCCCCTAGGGTAGGGATTCTAGTGGGACTGTAGGATTCCCAGTGAATCAAGAATAATAGTTTCCGCCAAGCTTTGAAACCAGTTCTTTTCAATACCCAGCCCCTCCAAAATATAACTTGTTGCAAGAGGGATGGTTCTTCTGCTTCCGAACCATAGCCCTTTCACCGAAAATCGTGTTTCACCCAATTTATTTGTATATTTTTCTTGTAAATAAGGTTTACATTTTGTATAAATGTCCTCTTTCTCAGCTGTGTCTTGACATTGATCAGGATCATTCGTTTCCTGATCAAAAATAAAACAAATGATTTGTGCATACAGATTTCAGTCATTTTTTTTTAACGATGCACATAGCGAAATTGATCCTTACTCGGCCCCCGAGTTTGGTAAAATCTCATAATCCAAGTAATAGATTAATTTAATGCTGTTTTTTAAAATTTTAGTTTTTAAGATATTCAAATAGAGTTTACACATAACAGCGGGTGAGAATGATTAGGATTATATTGAACATACTTAACCTAAATTAATAATACATCACAGCAATTCCTTAAAATATAATTACACATATAATTATATATAATACATATAATTACAGTAAAGAAAAATGGAATATGCATCGTTACAGATTAGCAAACGAAGAAAAAAAAAATTGTAAATTCATTTATATTAATTATAGATAATTGCAAAAAGAAATAGATCTTAGCTACTTATGTACATTTTAGATATTTTACAACAGCTTAATACCTTAATAGGTGGAGAAATAAGTAATCCTTAATAATTCCTTAAGGAAATTGATTGATGAATTTATGAAATTCGTCATAAGTTGTGTATTAATTAATGAAGCTTGTGTATTCAAAGAGTAGAAACACTGAGTGGAAATTTTAAGGAACTAAAAGATCAGAAGTGCAAGAAACCTGTTAAAGCAGATTTAGATTTCAGATGAGAGGGTGTAAAGTAAGATATAAAAAATGGGGCTAGTATAAACACCAGAAAATATTCGGTAAATCACTTAATACCATAAATTTATAAATAATAAATACAAATAAGATTATATATACATTTAATTATTCAAGATAAATTCGAGTTTTTTATTTAGTATTACTAATTATTCATTTTTGTTTTAATGATTTCAAACTAAGTTTTCTCCCTAAGTTATATTCCTTATTTTTTATCTTAATGTTAAATATTTTCTTACATCAATTTTATGAAAATAATATTTTTGTATATAGGTGTATTCTGAATAGAAACTATTAACTATTTTCTCAACAGATATACCCGAATTGTTAAAAAACATAGTAGTATTTGTGAACTAACCAAATATTTATTGTATATATATTTAAGCTTGAAATATTAAGAGCACAGAACTGGCGTGGATGTTGGCCACAAGTATTCGACTAGCATGTCACACCTGTTGTAGTGTTTCCTGCTTTATTACCCTGCTCAGCTTTACGACGCACGACGCATGACATACCAATATACATAGATACACAAATAACAAATATCCAGTACCATTCGGCCACTGCTACTGTCGAAGTCATAATGCTCAAGATAATTACTTTGAACAGCATTTGATATGAATAATATTAATGTTTACATTTCGTTAATAAAATTGTTGGAAACCATATTAATTTATTTATTATACCAAGAAACCGAATTTTCATGAAATTGTATCTTTTGTTACCACAGTTCAAATTTAACAAAACCTCGACTCAAATTCGAATTATGGAAGAGATATTCAAATAGTACTAAATTTATTTTGTATAAAACTGTACATTGTGAGGTTTTCCACGATTTTGCACGTTTTGATTTCTTATTTGCACTAAGTTGCACGTTTTACTCTTTTTGGGCTAAAATTATATTTTCGTTGCATAAAATTTAATTATTGTACAGGATTTCTCATATTTTACGTACCAATATTTATTCATTTTATTACTTTTTCCTTATTTAACGTATAGTTAAAAATTGGCAAATCTGAGGTGAAGGTTGAGGTATTGATTAATATTAGAATTATCGAATTCTAAAAATACTAACACAAGTGACAAATGCACTTGGAATAGTATTAGACTATTAAAAAATCTCTCCAGAATAAGCTTGTTATAAATAAGTTCAATTGTATTATTTTATTATGGTATTATCAATAGGTTTAGCAGAATTTGGGTTTTCTACACACATTTTGAGTTTTTACTGCATTTATTCGTTTTTTTCTGCACGAAAATCCCGTCTCTAATACTCATGATATAAAGACGTAAATATCTCTATAAACCGTTAACGAACATACCATCAGATTGAATTGTCTGCTTGTTTTGATATCCTTGATCCATATTTTTGTCAGGACACTCAACGCTGAAACATCTTATTCAACTGGATGTTTCAGTGTGTCAGGTTGGTAATGTATATCCTTCTAATTTTTATTATTTCTTTTTAAGCAGTCCTTGTTGTTTGGATATTTAGTGTGTAATAATTCATTTTAAATAAGAAAGTTACTAAAAACAACAAAGATGCAGACAGTAAAAACCATTAAATTTTATTTCTGTGTTAAATTTTCAAAGATTAATCGGATGAGGTAATAAGTTGCTTTGTTAATAAATATTTTGTCGTAATAACCACACGTCGAAGTTTCGAATTTATAGTTTTTATGCTCCATTGTCAATCCATAACAGACACCAACTTAAATTTTGCGAATTATTATGTTGTAATCATTTCATAAGTCATATTTTCTTCTACGAAAGCGATGTGATAATATCACAAGTTTATTTAAAACTATCATACTGTTTTTTTCACTTATATTCTGGATATAAATAGCTCTAACAGTAAATAGTGTTTTGAACTGATAAAATTTTCAAGGTTTCATATTATAAATATAGTCAAGGAATTCGTTGCAAGCAAGCAATCTCTCTACAGTATAATTAATCTAAAGATAAATCTTTAAAGCTTTGGGAAACAAAATATATTTTAATTTTGTAAGTGTATATATTATCTACCAATATTATAATTATTTTATTTATAACGTATTGAGTTTAATTATTTCAACGTCCTATGACCATATATTTAAATCAAGAGTTAGGCTTTGGTGTACAGAATAAATCTATCAACTATAAGATACATAAACATGGATTTGGTATCAATATTATAGTTAGGATGGAAATTAAAATAAGTTAACTGTTACAAATATAGTTTTAAAATTAAGAATCACAATTATAATTTTAAAACAACGATTTTTAAACGTTCTTAACTTCCTATTTACTACAAAAAATTAATCTATACTATGATAATCAGACCAATTTGGACATGGTCGGAATTTAGCTCTGGGGCTCAACCAAACCATCAAATTCCTCCCGTATCCAATCCTTACAATCCAAAAATCCTTTATGCTCCTTATTACGTCACAAATAAACTCATCCACGAAGACCTTAACATCCATTTCGTTGTAGATTTGGCCCGAATTTGGCTTTTTTTCATTCCAAACTC
>NW_027112359.1:39590-43229 GCF_000696795.3 Halyomorpha halys | reverse complement strand
TTTATTATTATTATTTTTTTTTTTTTTATTTTTTTTTTTACTTTTATCATCCCATAGGCGTTGATGACCAAAGGGTTTTACGCCTTTAAGCAAAAATCAACAACAACAATAACTAAAATTATCAAGACAATAAAAGTAGTAGAATTAATAATCAATAGCTAAAACTATATGAAAATTAACTAATTAAGAAGTCTAAGTAATTTTATAAAAAGGATTATATTACACTATAATTGAAATATTCGTTAATCAAGTTACCACATCAAGTTTATAATTTGAAACCTCGGAAAGAAAATAATACAATTTCTTCGAATCATCTATACTTTATGGTTTTAATGTATCGATCCGGTTTACATTATCTATTCCATGGATAATGGAATGGAAAATTCTATTCTTCGGAAAATCTTACCCTCAAATTCTGATATATTGAGCATCTAGACAATATACGATAAAGTGCATCATTCTTTTTTCCATTGCTCTTCTTACACACTGGTAGATGCATAATTTGATGATGGTATTATTTATTTAGATTTTTATTATGATGTATCTGCCACACAGTTGTATCTTCATTAACAATCTGCTATGTTTAAAATTCACAGGGGTTGACAAATATTGAGAGATCTTGGCATGGTTACGATAACGACTTAAATGCTAACTGAAATTAGAAAACAAGGGAAGACTCGTATCGTTTTCTTGTAGGTGACATTTGTATTTTTTTTAACCTGACCGGATCGTTTTCAAACATCAAATCACCTTTTTAATTGTATCCTGAAGCCTTTAATTAAGATAATATTTTATACACATATTTATATTTATTCTTCAAAAAAAATTAAATATTTAGAATTACACATGAAAAACAGAGATATAAAACACACTGCGCCATATCTCGCAGATATGTCACTCAAATTTTATAAACTAATTGGAAGAAGCTCCCAAGAATATTATCAGATAGGACTGGCACATGGACGGTAAATGGATGGACCTTATCAACGCTGATAAGATATATAGATATAATGCAGTTCACTCTATATTAGATATCCCTGTTATAAATAGAACATCTTATTATCTTTTAATTTTTCTCCAACTGATACTAATTTATTCATTTCTCGAACAATAGAACAGATCTCGAAGCACGCACACTCAAACGGATGTAAGATAAGTGGGCCTTTTTAATATTTAATAGTTCTAATGCTCACTCTGGTGGATAATGAGTGCTCATATAATCAACCAATGATATCTCATTTAAAAATAGCACATAAACATGAAAACAGAAAACTCAATGGGAGAAGAAATTAACTTAATTAGCAAACGGATGATCGTTCGTACAATAAGAACATCTAATTACTTATGGCACAGCGGAGTATTTGATAACATACAAGATTTATTATTATTTTTTTATGACAAAATAGCATTTTCATGAATGATTATTATTATTTATTAATTTATTGGAAAAATAAAGATCAAGTTAGTTCAGAGAAACGTTCACTAAACAAAATAAAAAGCTTAAAAATCTCTTCAATACCATAGTATTGAAGAGGAGATAGGTTAGAATTAAACAATTGGGCCATTAATGGAAAATACAGTACTGATAATTTCTCATTAAATATTAATAAACTACATCCCCATGATATCGCTCCACTGATTTAACTCAGTTTTAAATATTATCTGAAGCAAATGAAACACAAAAATCCAAGTCCAAATCTTTCCTAATTATATATCGTCCAAAAATACTGAAATCCCAAAGAATTTGAAGCTAATGGTGTATAATGCCATGATAAAACCAGCTCTGCGGCTGCAAGGCCGTACATTAGGTACCCCAGTAAGCAGAATCAAGACAGTTGAACGAAAGGTTCTTCGTACAATTATAGGAGTGATCTGTTATCAGAGTCTTAACGCACGGAGAAGAACTAACAGTTAACTGCTTGTAGAGATTGGTCATTCAATATCTCATGATATGAACTAAAGGAGGTTGAAAGGGGGGGGGGGACTTGACATGTGGCTTGAAGCAATCCATCAGGTCGCCTTTACACTACAATGATTGCCAATATAGTTGGCGAGACAATGTGGGAGACAAAAACTAGATAGATCGACATAATCAACAAAGTTGTAAAAGATCTGCAAGCAACAAACAGTTTTTTTTTTAGGTAGTTTACAGATCTAGCCTGCATTTTAAAATTGATAGTATGGCAACAGAATTTTACAGAATGTATAGGCAGGTATATTTATATTATATTAAATACACATGAGCGAAAAAAAACACTATGAAAAAGTCTGTTTTTGCAGTACAGCTGTAAACTGTATTGATCCTCCCAATATTATAAACATTTTCAAATAGATTTCGGCCGGAACATCTGGGTGGTTCTGGGCGCCTGACCCCTGGGAAATGACAGTTGGCAGGAAAACCATTGACACGTGTCTACGCACCTGATCACAGACCTGGTAATGAATCCAAGATGGGTTAGGGATCGAGAAGGACAAATCAATTAGATTTGGTTTCAACTCCAAAAAGGGAGCGGCAGGCAAACACTTGTCGCCTTTTTTTAAGTTATTCTCCGTGGGCGTAGCTAATGTTAACCAATTGGAAGGAATAACCAAAAAGGTGACATCCCGACAACCATTGGGGCAGAAAGAAGGGGACAAAGAAGGACAGAACAAGCCGAAAAAGGAGGACTTCGAGCTGGACAGAGGGCGAAGACCCTTCGATGATAGGATAATATATTATATATATTTTAATGGTAGCAATATTTGATAAACATAAAAATGTATAATTGGTAAACTGGAAAATAGGCCTTTGGAAAGGTAATCCAATAATAATAGTTTTAAGGACTCATATAATTTTAATTAATCTAAATTTATTTGTATGATTACCTTAAGTAAAATTATCCTGGCACCCAGATTCACAACAAGTATAGTACATAGCAAAATATAAATAAAAACAAGGACGAATGTGAATAGAGTCATTCGCCAACAATTATACTGAATCAGGATATTAAATAGCATTGTAAGGAAAATGGGATGTCTCATGCTTTTAAATCGGTAATTAAAAAAAAAATGATTAAAATTAAACATGTAGAATTAAAAATTTAAAAATTACTCTAGGATAATTCTGAATCTACAGATAATGACTCGTTGAACATTTTATCCGATAATAAAATCAAATCGGGAATCATGTGAGTGTTTCCTAAAATGGAAAGTTCAAAAAAGGATGAATTCAAGGATTCCAGCTACGGGTAATCTGACTGTGTTTAAAATCTCTACCTGTTCATTGTAACTGATAGAAAATACCTCAAAGGTTCCTTCGATTTGTTCTTTATAACCAGTTAAAACATTTTAAACGGATATGTCTTGTAAAAAACCTTTAGCATTTTGTATTTAAGTTACAACCCTTAAACATCTTCCTCGAAAATCTGTTATATTCCTCACCTACATCTACAATGCTGTACTCAGATCCACTTATTTTCCTGACCCATAGAAATTATCCATAATCAAAATGATTCCCAAACCTCAAAAGCCGTCTGAATACCCATCCTCCTACCGTCCTCTTTCTCTATCTCTTTGTTACATATCATGGGCAAAATCCTTGAGAAACTCATCTTAAAACGCCTGTACCCTATCCTTGATTCCAACCACATAATTCCAGAT
>NW_027112359.1:36206-39540 GCF_000696795.3 Halyomorpha halys | reverse complement strand
TGTGATTATATTCTTACCTTGTCTTACCATCAACATATCTAAAAATCTTAATTTACCATCCTTTTCCAATCCCATTTCCTTCAAAAAAGAATAATATAATATAACATAATTTTATAACATTTATAACGTAAGAAGAACATATGATAGATAAAGAATATAAAACACACCTACTAGTTCATTTTAAACAGTCGTAATTATAATTGTATATATTTTTATTACTTTCAATAATTGACCTTTTTTCATCTCTGCATAAGATGTGATATTGAAAATTTTAATACTTTAAAAATCATTCTAAAGACGTCTCGTTCCAACCAACACTTTGTTAGGTTTCTGTAACTTTTTTTCTAGCTTCATGAATTTTATAGTGATAGTTCTAAAATAAAGTATTAATTTTTATTTTGTCTTCAATGTAATAATGTTTTTTTTTCCGAACATAAATGTATTACAGCTCAAGCGACCACATTTACAATCAAAATATCGAATAAAAAAAAAGTCCATTACCGGTATATATTCAGGAATTACTTAGAAAATTAATAAAACGTTATAGTGACGACCTCAAAATACTCTTAAAAAACACAGGTGTTTATATAAAAGTTTAACTATCTAAACGAATATTACGTAACTTCATAGGTCTTTTTTATGGTGAATGGAGATTCTTTTGTTAACCTCTTCCAAATTTTAGATTTTAATGAAGAATCTAATTCGAAAACAATTTTATATAATTAATTTTTCCGATCCGACGCGTCCAAAAGGCATAATTCACTACTGAATGCAAACATTTGTTTACTTTTTTGACTAACAACAATGCAGAATACAGTTGTTTGAGAATTTAGAAATTCGAGAATTTTCCTATGAATCCGACATCATAAGTGGAGTGAGAGGGTAAGAATAGTACCCAAATATTCAGTATCCAAATATGAGATTTTCAATTATCGAAAAAATTCTGATAAAAAATTGAATTCTCAAACATTTTGATCTTTACGTTAGTTCCATATTGAGCACAATTTTCTCGTAAATAGTGAAAAACCTCAAAAAATAAAAAACTGTTTTTGGTGATTGACGAATTATGGTCTATATGTATTATATCTATAAGGATTATGCACATTATATCTATCAGGACTACATGTATTATATATATTAGAACTATATATATTGATTTTAGTTAATGCCCTGATGACCGTACATATCTTCGTGAAAAAAAACTTACGAATAGGACTTGAAAAGATCTAGAAACACCACTTTTCGTAAATCGGATCAACGTAGTATTTTTAAATTATTTTTGTATTCCATATTATAAAGAAATTCAAAGATGGGGTAAATATTAAATTAACCTAACCATGATTTTTACTTAGTTCAAAGATAAGAATTAGATCCTTAAATACTTATATTTAAGTATACTTTATTTCTTCGTATCTGTCGAAGTTTTGGACCATTTGTCCATCTTCGAGACCTTTAAATTTATTTTACATTAAATAAATAAAAACCAATGTACATAACTCCTTTCGGTATTTAACATTATCGAAAATATCTATTATATTCGTTTAACTATATGTGTTACATTAAATATTAAAACTTTAATCCTGAGAGAAGTCAAATTTTATTTTTAATTACAATTCTGCAACCTTCTGTTAATGATATCCTTCGAAAGTCTAAAAAATGGGAAAACGGTCTGAAACGTTCAAAACACGAATAAATATTTAAGGGTTTGATCTATATCTTAGAAATAAATCAATATTGGAATAAATAAAATTTATGATATAATTGAATACAAAAAAAAAAAAGTCTAAGTATTAATTTTATCCACCTATCTACAATACACTTCCTTGGGTCCCACGGTACTAGTGGGAAAGAGCATAGGATCCTGTAGAAGGACAACCGATAGGACAAATCTAAGCGATGAGCGAGGTATCGAGATAGAGGAGATAAATAAGAGAGCAATTGAAGGAGAGGGGCCATTAGTCCGCTAATCAGAGGTTGCCGTAAAAGGTCGCTCATGTTAAAAGCATTTTTAGGTACAACTTTTTGATAAGGGCTTTCCTTAGATATCCGAGATAGGGGCTCCTTCACTCCCGCCTCCTTATCTATACCGGATTAATATCAATCAGTCACCTGCCTTCTTGCTCATTCATTAGCTTCTTCCTCATCCCGCCTCTTTTACTTACATTTACCACCCTTTCGTTTATTCAAAAATTTTTTATTTCGTCATTCTTTGTTTTCCAAAAATTAGCAGACTAGGAAAGGCATAATTGAAAATGTATTCCCCTTCTATTTACTACTCCATCTGCCTTTAAATAAAATAACCTATAGGATTATATTTAAGTGATCAAATATAATCAATCAAAATTATTAAAAGTTCTATATGCAATAAAAATTATGCGTTTAAATGTTCATTGAAGTTGTTACACAATATTCAAAAGGTAATACCATCTTATAGAGAAAATATTTGTTACCTTTATTTCTTAAAATTTACTACAGGATTTTAAAAAAAACACAAGTATTACGCAATAACTGTGTTGTGAAGTGTATGATGATGTGATACAGTTGCAAAGATTCATTAAATAATTTTCACAAGCTAAACCTTTTCTGCTCAAGCCTCAAAAATGTGGAGCAGTGACGGTGGGCCACAGTGGGGCAAAGTGGGCCACACTTGTATAGCAGATCAAATCTAAACACCTAATCGAAAATTGTGTTTAAAAATAAAAATAGTTTGTAATCACGTAAAGTTCACATGCAAATATTTTACCTGTTTTTTTTTTATTATTTTTATAAATCCTAATTGGACTTTTTCAACGTTAATGTAAGAGATTAATTTTTTTTTTATATTTTAGCTAAAACCGCAATGTAGTAGTTTGGTGAAAAATATTCATATGTGTTTTGTTTTTTATGAAAAAAATAAACGAATATTATTCTCCTAAAAGTTAGCTATAACTTTTTTTTTTTAATTCTATCTTTTGGTTAAAAAACATATAAACAAAACACGTTAGTATTAACATAAATATAGTAAACCACAAAATTTAACCCTATGACCACCCTCCACCATGTATCCCACTAAACTGAACCGGAAACCCAAACAAAATCTGTTTTTTTTTTCTTATTTTTATAAATCCTAATTGGACTTTTTCAACGTTTATCTAAGAGGTTAACATTTTTTTATATTTTAGCTAGAACCGCAATGTAGTAGTTTGGTGAAAAATATTCATACGTGTTTTTTTTTTTTTTTTTATGAAAAATATATACGAATATTATTCTCCTAAAAGTTAGCTATAACTTTTTTTTAAATTTCTATCTTTTGGTTAAAAAAAGAAAAAAGATATAAACAAAACACATTAGTATT
>NW_027112359.1:32939-36156 GCF_000696795.3 Halyomorpha halys | reverse complement strand
TAAATATAATAATTTATATAAACTAATTAGTTGCTTAATAAGCTTTTCAGAACCGCTTTGTCATAATAAATACGATACCGTACGGTGTCCATATATACTAGGAACTACATCTCAGTTTTTACAAAATTAAAAAAAAAAGAAAAACTTTTACTTTTTGGTTTAACCAAACTACACAACCAAATTATCAAGTTATGGTATTCATTTGAAGCAGAATTTAATGCTTTGTAATTTGTTATAACGAGTTCTCATGAATAAGGCGTTTAGGAGTTGAAGAAAATAAAATAAAACCCTAATATTTTAATTAATATCAAATTAATTATCTGCTTGGTAAAGCTTTTAGGACCGCAAAAAATGCGTTTTCGTGGCATGTGTGATAGAAATCTAATTTTTAAAATTATTGGCAAATATATGCTATATGAGCTAGGTTTTATGCATCGGGCTAGTGGACTTTATACCTCAGAGTAAAGCAACATCAGTTCTGTAGCTTGAATGAACAGAGTTCTTTATAGCATTTACTGAAGAGTATATTGTAAAGATGTTACCTTCATAATTAGAGTATATTTTATACTTATATATACTTTATATATTGTTTTCTTTTTTTTAAAAACATGTAATTTCCTTTACAATTAGTTTATACTATAGTCTTCTATACCTGTGGTTGAATTAAAAGCAGTTAAATAAAAATGTGTTATAATGCTGCAATGGTAAAGAATGGACTGGTGTCGTTTACCTTAACGTATTTTCATAATATTTATAATCTTATGAGCCATTCAGAGAATTAATTGATTAATTGGCACAGAAGGAATTATTTTACTCGAATCTATCAGCTGCAAAGTGTTCTATTCGCCGTCTTCTTACATCTTCAACATAGCCTGCCCATCTGTACAATTTTTGATATCATATTTTACATAGGGCAAATTTTTCGGCAGCTTATCTGAGCACATCCTCGCCATTTATCCGGATCATTGTAGCTTCTTATTTTCAATTGATGAGACTGTAGCAATGGAGAGGTCTAGGAATTCTGCATTGGTCCTTATCTTTCAATGCTCTTCACGTTCAACCGATCCAAAAAGTATTCTGGTGGCTTTATTGTCTCAAACTAACAGGGTCCCAAAACATTTTTATGTTGCCTTACTGTCGTAGTTGATCTTATGACTTATCCAACTAAATTATAGTATTTTTGAACCCAATAAGGTTCATATTTTCTTGAACAAGCATGTCTTTAACGTTTGTACTAACAGTATTTGGTACTGATGAATTTACTATACATTTTAGTAGTACTTCTGTATTAACTTTGTATTTTGAAACATGTATTCTCCTTTTTAAATCACATTCTCCCTCCAAAAAAAAAATTATAGACGCCCTAGAGGCCTTGACCTCCTTATCATTATAGTATAGGTGATTCTCTCTGCATCATGTCTTGTCATCTCAAAACTCTGGATGTCACATTAACTGCGTATGAAAGATTGAGGGATATCATTATCCTAGCAAACCTCCGGGCTCTCCAGATTTGAGATTAAGCCCTTTAAAGTATTTTCAACTAAAAAATGTGTTATGAACAACCGGTTAATGAAAATGGTTAATTTATTTAATATTTTAAGAGTAAAAAAACGCTAATAAGAAAAATAAAACATTTACAAGGTATAGGTTTTTTTTTTATGGGTAAAATTATAAATTACTTTTAAAGTCTATTTATTTATGTACATCAGCTCCTTATGAAAATTAATAATTAACTGCTCAATCTTTCTGGAAGGAATCGAAATTTTCAGTTCATTCTTGAATTATTTTAATTTATGGATCATCGAAGTAAGGGGGCCAGTGGGCTTTTAGGATATAGAAGGCACTGGCCGGGCCAATTACTTATCGGACTATTTTTATAAGTTCTAAAAACACACTAAAAACACTAACTGATCAACAAAAGTTCTTCTAAAAGGGGAATTTATTGGTACATAAAATGATTATGTACAAAGCAACATTAAATTAAGCTGTTATTTGCCTATTTCTGCCGCATATTAATGTGATGCGTTGAAGAAGGAAATACATCAAGTAAATAACAAGATATATTGAAAATAATCAACAGTTGTAGACATTTAGTTTTTTTTCAAAACTTAGAATGCGTACTAGATATCCATACTTTATAGGTATAAAAAAGATCTGTGTACATATTTTAGTATATATGGTATGAGCACAATTTACAAAGGATCCTCTGGCCAATCACGGACAGACTTAGTGGAGTTAACTTCACCCAATACTGGAGCTGCCGGCATGGAGCTAGGACAAAATGTAAGGGGCGTGATTGTGGGCGTGGCTTCTACCCCTCCACCACCCCCGTTCGCGTGGTGTTCCTCCCTCCCACTTTCCCGTCCTCATCTGCCTTCAGTCTGCAGGCAGGCATAGGTGGCTTAGTGGCATAGGACGATGTGATCATGGCAAATTCGTTACAAATGCCTATATAACTAAAAACATACAAAACCATAATCCTGTAAAATTAATAAAATGAAAATTACAAGAACAACACGAAATTTTAGTTCTAGAATCGATAAAGTCCATGTATGTATAATACCGAAAATAGGTAGATGAGAATATCGTAAAAAATGTTACTAATAAATTTCCATTATACAACACGAATCAAAGAAAATAGTTATATATATATATTGTTACGCATCGATGGCTTACTTTGCAGTAGTACTAATTACATTTCCACTAGACAGAGAAATACTTTATTCATCTATGCTGCCCAAATACATCAGTTTGCTATATCACACACCATACTAATCAAATCAATCCGTAATCGGACATATATAAATTACATATAATTACATGGTACAATAAAATACAAAGAAAACAGTTTTTTTCCCTACAGTTTCCTTTTACAATTAATTTCAGTCTAGACACCGAATACAAATATTTCAATTCATTCCTTTACTTCTTTCCCTTTTCTGTTCCTTCTATTTCACAAGGACATTTTTAATTCACCCGATCAAAAAATTCACTCTCCCGAATTCAACCTTCTAGATCCTCTCCAGTGACCCGCTAAACAAATTCACTATTACACGGCAATGTGAGATCATACCATTAATAATAGTCACAGCAGTAGATCAGTTTACCAAAAAACAAACAAATAAATATAATTACAATATAAAATAAATATAATTATAATTAAATAAATTACGAGAACAATACTAACAAAAAGATTCAAAGGAAAATATAATAAAAA
>NW_027112359.1:0-32889 GCF_000696795.3 Halyomorpha halys | reverse complement strand
AATGTTCTTTATGTAACCGATCTAGCCCGAACCCGATATCATTCACTCCATTATAAACTTCCTAACCACCCAAACCCACTAGTTTCTAACCTTGCTTCCTCTTCCATTCTTGGCAATCCTCCGAGGCTCCTGAAAAGACAATGGCCTCGTGACCTTATATTGTAAAATGTTTTTAGAGTTCTACTACTGGGTAGTTTCTCTACATGCAGTATCATTCCATTATGATCTTACTTCAAATTTGCTTGTTGTATTTTATGTACAGTTGTAAATATCAATAAATAAATAAATTTAAAATAATCTATTGTTTATTATTGCTATTAATGAGAACTGTTTTTTTCCCTCTTCAAACAAACAAGATAAAAGGTACTTTATGGTAAGATTTTTAATTCCTTATTTAAGTCCTAGAAAACTGTATCAATGAGGGTTAGATTTGTATTTCCTGTATTTTTTAGTATTGTGTGAGGATTACAAGTTAGCTGCTTGTCCGAATGTAATCTAAGGTAGCCAGGGATAAGAGGAATATTATTAAAGGAAACTGTAGGGCAATCGGTAGGTTTATGGCGATGGGTAAAGGTGATCAAATTTAGCTAATAACGGTGGTTGAAGGGATTTGTTGATATTTAATTGAATCCTCCAATTTCAACAGTATTTTTCAAGGGTTGTGATACGGAATTGGAGAGTACGGGGAGGAATTAAAGGGTTATTACTAACAGCGAGCACACATGTGTCATCGGCATACGTGGTGAGGATAGTGTGAGGATTGGTTTGGATGTCAGCTGTATAGACCGCAGAGGAAGGTAACGAAGATACTACCTTAAGGATCACCAGCGGACTGAGAGAAGAGGAATGAATAGGGACCAGTGCCCATAGAACATATCTGCAAATCATTTTTAAGATTAAGTTCTACTATCAATTGATGATTTGAATTACCTGTGGTCATAAATAAAAAAAAAGAATAAAAAAAAATATAAATTTTGCCCAAAACTGAAATATCATACCTATTCTATATGAGTCCACACTTAACACGGTAATGCATTTCTGGTAGTCCCAAAACGCTTAATAAACAGCTAATTAGTTTGATAAATTACACATTGCAAAGTTTTGGTTTTTCGTCGGTGCTCTATAAATGAAACTTTGCATTCCGTTTCACTGTAATCACATAACATCACATTATGTAGTGGAGATATGTGTAACTTGGGCCAAAATATACCAATGATCTTCCCTGTTTCTTATTCATGATTTCCTAATATTAATAAATAGGCTTTAAAGATAACGTAAATTAATTTGGAAATATACATATATCTATTTTTTAATTTATTCTGACTTATCATCTGAAACAGTAGGTATTCCATTTAAATTGTGTTATTTGTTAATTAACAATAATTATGAGCCAAATTTATATAATGTCCAAGATAAAGTAATGGCCTAGTACCGATAGATTGTAACCCATTATTTATTTGATTTTTTTTTTTCATAATTTAAAGATAAATATTCTGAGAATAACCAAAGTATCTTCGAACCATAATTAACCCAGCAGGAGTCATACTGTTTTGACACCTAAGAAGTGTACCGTGAGCATTTATCTCATGGTAGACGATTTGCACTATTTTTTATATATTATTGGACGTGATAATGACACAAATCTTTACAATTAATTTGAAATTGAAATTATAAATTGTAGCTCTTCCATCAGGAACGGAAGACTCCAGATTTCGTAAAAGATCTAAGATCTTGCCTCGGCACATGATTTAAAATAAGAAACACATGAGGTGTTTTAGGTGAGCAAAAAAGGATGTCACTTTAGACCAAAGGCCAGAGCAAAACTGAATTCGGTATAAGTGAAGAGGTAAAAGAGGGAGTAACTTAAACAAGCGGCAATAACAATATCAAAATATAAACGTTTATTCCCCAATATGAGAAAATGCTGGAAATAACCAAAATAATCACGAAAATAAATGATTAACCTGGAATACTCACACAAGACTGAAAAGACAGGAAACTGCACGTCGATTTCGACTATCAAAGTACTTACTAGACAAACGGTTTAAACTTCCAACTCATTAAAAAAAAACTGATCTACATGACTGTAATAAAGCCAATATGGACAAATGGGGTTGAGCTTTGGGGCTCCACTAAACCTTCGAATTCCTCTCGTATCCAACCCTTACAATCCAAATAAAATAAAATCATATCCATCTGGTTTAATAAAATTATCATAAAGACCTTAATGTTCCCTATGTAACCGATCTAGCCCGAACCAGATAATATTCCTTCCATTATAAACTCCCTAATCACACAAACCTATTAGTTTCTAATCTTGCATCCTCTTCCATTCCCGACAATTCTGCGAAGCGCCTAAAAAGAAGATGGCCACGAGACCTGCTAGTGTAAAAACGTCTTTGGAGTGCTGCCAATGGGTAGTTCTCTACACGCCTTTTTCATTCCATTATAACTAAGATCAAATTTACTGAATGTATTATAATGTACAGTTGTAAATTTCAATAAATATATTTAAAAAAACTTATAAAATCATTTACATTGAAATTTAAATTTTACAATATAGGCAAATAAGGGAAGTATAACAGAGGTCATAATTATTATTAATGGGAGTCATAGATTATTTGGATTGATATGCGTATTGAATGTTAACCTATCAAAATATGAAACTAATACAAAAGATATAGTTTACAATAACATATCATACATTAGTAGAGAATTTGTTTAATTAATAAAAAAAAAAAAATATGGCAGTGTTAGACTGGAGTTATACAATGTAACAACATTGCTTGATGATGATAGCGCTGGCGATGGTATGTACCTGTTGAACCGCACGGAATGGTGGTAATTTGTATAATTAACGCGAGAGGCGAACGGCTGAGGGCTATTGTAAACGATAATATGAGATAAGGTCATATCATCTGCTATCATAAGTAATTGGATGTCTGTTATTTTCCAAGTACATCAACGCCAATGAAATAATATTTCCAATGCTAACACAGTTTCAATATTGTGGTCTGCAACACAAAACTTAATTACTCTCAGTAAACGGCAACTTAAGAGCATTAAAGCTACATTATACCAAAAATAAAATTGGTATAAGAATTGGTCAAGAATTGCTGGAAAAAATTAATCAGAAAAAGGGGGTGAAATGGGTAGCTACCACACAACTACGTCATATATGATATGCTTTTAGTTTGGGTTGTGATTCGCAAAATTAATTCTTTTGTTATTAACTCACAATTTGATATTATGTCCAATGCTAAATTACAGTTTGTATTAGATTTATTTAATTTTAACTTTTTTCTTTTAATTTTTAACAATTTTTTTTTAAACAATACATGGCTAATGATAATTGTAAGATAGGGCCATGCATAAAAATGCAATTTTGATATAGTCTAATATCACGAAAAAAGTTAATAACTTTATATTTGTGATTATGTATGATGAAGATAAAACAAAGTATATGATTGTAAGCCGAAAAATCCACCTTAACGACTTGGTCTGCATGGACCATTTTCAAATTCCTCGGCTCCACAACATCAATAAATTATCAACGGACTGAGACAGACCAGCGTATAACAAGCGCGAATAGAACCTTCTTCTCTCTATCAAGAATACTGAAATCCCAAAAAATCCATAAAAATCTGAAGATAAGGGTGTACAATGTCAGTCTGATATGGCTGTGAGACCTCTAGCTGCTACCTTAGAAAGCGGACTCAAGAGATATGAACGGAAAGTTCTCCGTAGAATTACAAGAGTGATCTGGGATCAGAGCCTTAAAAAGAGGAGGAGAAGAACTAATTAGGAACTGCTTGCAAAGACTGCTGGTCAGTCAATATGATATGAAGGCAAGGAGGTTAAGATGGGCGGGACATGTGGAATGAATGCCAGTATGGTTGGCAAGAGACCTTGTACGAGGCCGAAAACGAGATGGATAGACAGAATCAACAAAGATGCGAAAGTGCTGCATGCAGCAAACTGGAAAGCAGTAGCCCAAACAGAAGACTGGTTCGGCCGGCCAAAGTTCTACAAGGTCTGTAGAACCTTCTTGTAGATTTTGTACCTGAGGCTTGACAGTTAGGAAACGTTTACTAATGGAAATAGTAATACTAATTAATTTTATGAAGGTGAAGTGCCTTGAAGTAACAATAAGTAACAAGTAATTGATCCGAGTATTAATATTTGTACCTCAACAGTCTGAAATATATAAATATATATTCTTCACATTAAAAAAAGTATGTTTAAATTCAGGGGCTTGTTCTCAAAAATATCGATTTTAATATTATTACTATTTTTAAAGACTTCATGTTCTCACAAATCAACAACTCTTATTAAGGAATTTGTGAGAAACACAGTAACAATGATTGTTAAAAAAAAAATATTTTAAGTAAAAACAAAATGTCATCCTAAGAACAGTAATAAATAACCTGGGGCAAAAGAGAACAAATTGAATACTTTTACCGGGTTTTTTTCCTTCAAATCAAATCAAATTTTATTTATTCATGAGTATTACAATCTGCCATAACGTTGGTCACTACGTAATTGTGATAAATTAGCACATTCATCAAAATCAAAATAAATTAATTAATACAAAATCTATATGTATATAAAAAAATATAAATAAAATAAACATAATCAAACTATGTACACGAACAAATAAGGATAAAATAAAATAAGTAAAACATTGAACTAATATAACAATGAAATAAAGGTACTAATCACATATATGTACTATCATGTGCAATATTTACAATCTCGACCTGAGGATTATCCCCCCCCCCCACGCAGAAATAATAGAGCAGGGTCCTTCGAGATCCCAGCGCAGCCTTCTCACCGCGTCTCTCGTAATGAGCCTATGGAGGCTTTACCGAATTAGTATTATAATAAACATGAGTTATTTAATTTTCGATGGAATGTACTTGACTCCTCGTCGATACGTAATCGAAGAATAGGAGTTATAATATTAGTTTTTTTCTTTGTCATGTGTTCTTCTTGTACTTATAACTAATATAGGTTTTTAAGCATAACATTGAAAAATTCTTAGAATGAATATAGTTGAAGTTTAGATTCATACCATGGCAATAAGGATTATAGTCTCGGATCTGAATAATAATAATTACTCGATTAGTTTCTATCTCCTGCCATCGTAGTATGTATCTTCCATATGGTATTGAATAATAAAGACCCTTTCAAGGTCGCATGTTAATGATTATTGGATATTCCAGATTAAATTATTATTTAATTTTTGTATTTATTTGCGCTTATATTTTCAAATTTATATCCGTGTTTTAGATCAAATAAACTGAGATTATTTTCTCCTTTTCCAACCCATTCCATCTCGGAGTAACATTTATATTTGGTTAATAATTATAAACTGTAAATTAAGGTTAGTAATTTATGGTTAATCAGTGGAAATGTGAGGTTCGAGCATGGTCCTGATCAGACCACAGTTGTAGAAGAAATAGATATTTCATGGTTTGTAAGAAATAAAAGGTTTAAGGATCTTTTCGATAATTCTGCATTTTCATGCCTAAATTTATAATTTTATTTTATTTTGTAGTATTATTTTGTAAAATAAACCCTGATTTTTACATGATAAGATTCATATTACAGTACGATTTCACTGTTCCATTAAGTATTAGTCCTAAACTAATTATGTTTAGGACTAATTAGGTGATGTAAAACAATTTACTGAAGGACTCCAACCAGACTTTTACTGATAAAGCTTCCTTAAATTTCGAAACATACAATTTGATAGACTGTTCGGAAATAATAATCCGTTTTTTATCGTGTGAACAAGCTAGAGTGATAATAAACTCAGGTTTTATAGCGGCAATAAAAGGACGCTTAAATAATTAAATCTTGCTTGTATATCTGCCTCGCCGTTAGAAGAAACCTCGCCAGGCCGCTTCGTAATTTCTTCACACCAATGGAGCTTACACAACGTTTCTGTTAAACTTTTTAAATATACTTAAATAACTGATCATCAAGTAGTTTTAATATTGCTAGAAAAAGAGCAGAAACTATTTCCTTTTTCCAAAATGTTTAAGGATCTCAGAATTAACGATCATAGATTATTCCATCATGTAAAAAGAAAGAATGCGATGCAAAATGTCAAGTATTTAGAGCAATAAATTTTCCTATTATTACAAAAGTTTGAAAAGCTAATGCGCATCTACAAAGTTATTTATAGGCTATTATCAAAATAATAATTACAGATTTTTTCAAACAAAAAGGTTTCCTGAAAGTCTACAATATCTTTAAGCAGTCAAATTACCTCTTAGTGTTTTATTTACATGGTGACAGCCATACAACTGAATGTTTCAAAACGGGTGATGACAAATATTCTAAAGAGTAGGAAATATAGTTTATCGATAATACCATCGAAAAAAACATTTAGAATGAAGAATATGGAAGAATTAAACAGCACACTCCTCTTTAGTAATTTATAATCAATAAGAATAATAGTTCAAAGACCTCTGATTGTAGTTTATAAAACTAAAAAATACTCGTATAAATGACCAGAAATAGGATATTTCCCAAAACAACTATGCCCGCTACTTTGAAGTTTTAAATATTTAATTCCTATAAAATAATAATGAAAGCTGTTTAAACACCAAATGATAACAGACGAAACCAGTTATATCAACTAAATGAATACTTTCAAATTAAAAGATTTGAGAAAATCCCTAAAAACACTTTAAAATCCCGTTTTTTTTGTTTTTTATATTTGTGATTTATAGCCCCTTTATATGAATAGAAAACAGAAGATAAATAAATAAACCTTATAAATCGGCAACGGACTATAACCGGGGTTAAAACTCTGGTCAAATCCAGTTTCAGTGGTAGGTCAATCAAAATAAGTATTTAAACAAAATATTAACAAAAATATAAAATAAGAATGTTTTATGTATACACGGATTTCAGTATATATTTGGAAAGAGTGAAAAGATGAAGGATACAAAAATGTAAAAATTAACAATGACCTTAATGTTATTTTTTAAATATTCTGTTTTTTTTTTAACTTCTAGAATTTTTAAATGAAAAATCTCACCAATTTCCAATAATAAAAACCTATCCATTTTGAATTTTTATGGGAATTTTAATAAATAAGGCACATTTTATTTAGTTATTGTTAATATATACTTTTGATATTTATTACCTTTTATACATACTTATTACCTTTATTTATTATTTATTTTTATACCCATTACTGTTTGTATTTATTGCTGCTTTTTAAATATTTATTTGTTCTTATATTTATATATTTTATTTAAATGTATTTATTTTCTTATTTGCATGTATTTATATCCTTGTAAATATGTCTTGAGTAATTTTTATTTTTAGATTTTAATTGAATTTTGGGGAAATATGTTAGATTTTTATGTGAATATATCGTTACTTTATTTAAAATCTTTACTATTTACGCCGTAGATTGTAATTTTATATTATATTAGTAGGAAAGGAAAAAGAAAGGTGTACTGGGTTACCGAAGAAAATCATATTTAAAGATATAGTTGAAAGAACTGACAAAAAATAATTAGGAATAATAAATGGAAATATATAAAGGAAAAAGATTTAAAAAGAAAAATAATAAAAGAACAAAAACAATAAGAAAAAAAAACATATATTACTATCATGTATTTTAAATTAATTTTACATTGCCCATATGTTATATGATATATTAAAAAATCAATTATGTTACTAGTTATAAGTATGCTAGGTCACGAATGCAGTAGGGTAGTACAACTTTATGAATACAATGTTGGTCTCTCTCTTAGATATATTTTTTCTTGTAGTTACGCAGACATTAATAACCTAATAACAGTGGATTTTTGTCTTTTAATTAAAATAAAAACAACATCTATCCACTCCCTTTTCTCTATCTGTTTTTTCTAGACTGGTTAATCAGTGGCCGAATAATTGTTGTTCAATTTCAATGGAAATTGCAAGCTAAAAACTAATCAAAATGCCAGTAATATACAATTAAGGCTTGTAGGGGCCTTTTGAAACTTAGTCTTATATTTCTATTATTGAACTTATATTTGTAATTGTTGACTGCAGTTCTTCATTGCTAAGAGAATGTGAGAAAAATGTACATTTTGAACAAACCAACCGTCAAACTTTTCAAATGAGAACAAGTGAGCGAAGTGAAACAAATTATGTATTTAATTTCTAATGGCATCAACCTTAATCCAACGGGTTTGGAGATAAATCCAATTTTCTCTGCATGAATTACCGGTTAATCGTCACACAAAATCTTTTCGCCTCAAATGTCTAGATAACGAGTTGCCAAGGGATATTTTTGGTTCGTTACCCTTGAATATATGTTATCATGTTCTTACACATAATTAGATAATCATACGATATTTAATGATAATTAACATGATACTATGATTAATGAGAGAGATATTAACATAAAAATTATAGTAGCGTGCAAAGTTTGGTAGAGTAATCTGCAGAGAAGGCCATCGAAACTAGGCTGACTATGCGTGCTACAGTAGGTATAACGTTGTGGAAAATATAAATTTTAATTTACTTCACACATTAGGTATTAGTCTTTAATATTCCTATTTATAAAGAAGAGAACCTGAAGTAATATCGTCAATTATGCAAAACTAATGTTTAATTTTCCGCACAATGCACTTCTTCTAAAAATAAACCAACTACCATCGGGTTTTCAACCTACCTGGTAAAGAAATAATGAAGTTTTTTAGTAGTACATGCTAGTAATACCGTTGGATATTATAATAATTTCTATAATATAAAATATTTTGAAGCTGAACGTAATACAATTGTTAAACTAAATATAACGTACTCTCGTATTTCTTAAAATCATTAAATTGGTTCGAATTCATTATAGTAAGTTTTTATTGTCGGTTTCATTATACAATTTGTATAACTTAAGTGAATACTGTAAGCCTACAATGTCACTATCCTTTATAAAACAATCTATCCAGGATATCAGATAAGTAACTGTAATATACCATGGGAAGACTTACTTAGGTATACTCTAGCGATTACCCAACACTCTTTTAGACCTCTTCAGCTCCCATCATTCTGGAATTTCCGATGTAAAGGAGTGTTTTCAATGAAGATTTCTCAAGAGAATATAATTTTAAAACAGCAGTTTTTCCGATGTAATGTGTCCACAAGGTGTGTGTGCCCAAAAACAACATATATATTTTATCTTTAAAAAAAAAAGTAGGCCATTTGAGAATCAAATTTTCCTTAAGTATCCGCCGTTATAACCTGATCGGTCGAGGAAACTCAGATAATGAAGAAATCATATAATAACTGATTTTCAATTATGACGACGAGTTCATATGGGAAATCGAATTCTAAAACGATTTTGTTGTTTACGTTTGATCGAAATTTAGCACTCTATGCCAGCAATTCGATAAAAACAGTACATAAATGTTTCCAGTTTTTTGACGGTTTAAGCCTTTCTGGACCCAAGGGATCGATAAATCATTGATACGATATTGTTTTTTGAATTAAATTTCCATTTGAATCATTTATTTAAAACAACTCCTTTGAAATCCCAGAGTGAAGTGTGATGGAAAAGAATTGGAAGAGGTTACAAGTCTTACCTACCATAAGAAACATCATTCACCAAGACTTCCAAGTTTCATTTCGAAATTTTAAAAATATTAAAAAAAGGGACGTGGGGGAGTCTATGGAATCTTGAGAATTTTTTATTTTCTACCAAATAAAATAAAGCAACTTAAACCCGATCTTTATAATGTTAAAATCCCTTCCGAATTCTTACTGAGAAGGATTTTCCACGGTTAGTGATTGATGAGAACTATCCATAGTTCAAGGATTTCATTCATGAATAGAAGACAGAGGTGTATCCAGGAGACTACAAACTTAAGAGGTCAAAGAAAACTACCACTGAGAAGCTTGCTAGAAGATGGACACAACCCTCTACTGGGGATATAATGAGATTTGTAGTAATGAAAAACGTGTTGTTTATTTAGTTGTATTTAGTCAGTAGTGTGTTTCTACGCATCCCACTACTACAAAAGTACAAAAAGGCAAGAAAGGATAAAGAATAAATAAACAAATAAATCAAATCCCTTCTGGATCTTCTCAAGTAACGCTATAAATCTCGCTCAGTGTTATCACCCATGTATCCAGGACGAATTATCCGACAGTATGTAAATACAATTATTTATTATCATCCTGTATAAGTTGATGATTTATTTAATTCTTTTTTTCGGTCTAGTTAATAAGGAGCTTTAGGTTGCAACATTAAGAAAGGGGCCGACGAGTACACCGGCGACTATAATTTGCAGAGTGGGACGACGAGCGGGTGACAAGGATTCGCGGGGCATGAGTCGTGCGATATTCGTCTAATGAGATAAAGGAGCTAATTGACATGGGAAGCCACGACGCCATTCCCCGCTAAAGACAGCTATCACGATTTCAATTACAAGCCGCCCGGCTCTCTTTTTATACAACAGCTATTCTTGACGTTTTTTTCTCCAGCCTGCCCATGTCCTGCGGCCGCCGAAGATCCTCCTCCAGATAGGAGACTCCTCAGCTAAGACGAATTACAGATCAGCTGGGTCCCGGTCACTTTATTCAACAACTCTTATGGACAGGTCAGCTCAGTGGCGGCTATGTTAATGACTTTCTGTCTTCTCGTTATTTTATTTTTTCGTAGATGGAACACGATAACTCTTCAGTAAAGATGGATTGATCTTTTTTTTTCCTATCCTCCACCAAAGCTATAATTTGTTCAATAAAGGTTGGATCAAAAAAATCATTCAGAAATAGTAATCCCTGCGAAATATTTCAAGGTGCAAAAGAGGGCTCAGTGATACATTACTCGTTTCAGGGGCGTGAAATGTAAATAGCCTTCAAGGTTATTTATCTAAAATAAAAAGTATATATTTAAAAATAAATTGAACATTTAATATTCTGTTACGTATATGTTTATGAGTTGAAGTAGATAAATATTTTGTTAAGCTCTTGCATTATGCAGCATCAAATTAAATCTATATTTGAACATTTTGTTATCATTACGCAAATCAAAATCTTAAAATTTCAGGAGACTAAATGCGCCTCAAAATTTGGCTGCAACGGGCCTCCATAATCGTACGTACGTCAATGATTTGTAAGTTCCATTGTTTTTACCAGTTTTTCGCTTTGCTATGACCAGAGAACAGATTTTCGTCTTTGTTCCCCTATCTTCACAGTCAAAGCCAAACTTCGACAAAAAGTTGAATCATAAAAAAATATGGTTTATTGGTACTACTTATATATTTTTGGGATAATCACGAATTCGGTATGCAAAATGGTTGCTGATATGAGTTAAATTATTCCAATCTAGTTATAATTTCGTCCAGTAATTTCTGCGATCTTCAGGAAATGGAGATAAGCTTAAATTCCTATGTTTTATAAAATCACAAGTTCGCTATAACACAATTAAGTTCTTTAGTTTAGTTTCTTAAATTATGTTTATTTAAAGAAATAATGTTTGGATTCTAGCGATTGCAAATTCAGTTACAATTTTTATTATCGTACGATAAAAGAGATGAAATTTAGGTGTAGATAGTTATTTTATTCTTGATTTAAAAACGAAATAATGAATTTAAAATATAAAAATAATAAAAACTTCCGGGACTCAGAAATTTCAATTTCAAAGTAAAGAGGTTTAATACTAATATTTAATATTGTAAATACTTTCTATGCAGAACCTTTGTTAATTTTGTAAAAAATCTTAAATTGTTTTAGTTTAAAGTCAAGTTTTCCAGTCTTCTTTATAGGAGTATGCTAACTCACAACTCTTCAATTATGGGCAATCAATATTTTTAATGAAAGAGGTTTAGTTTTTATCGAATGAGGTATTTATTTTTATGTTGATTAAAACAAGACTAGACAAACATTATATATACATATTAATACTATAAATTAAATCCTAAAGTTTATTTTTCTAGTACTTGTATGTTTTATACAAAGGATTATCGCTGCACAATTTTGTACATTTCGAGTTTTTTATCTGCACGTTTTATGGTTTTTACTGCACAAAAATTAAGTCTAAAGCGATGACATTACCCTTCCTAACTTGTTACAAATCTTGGAGTATAAAAAGTCTTGGCTTATAAAGCGATGACTAATTTATAAGGAATAAAGATAGGAAGCGAAAAGCTATCTATCCTTAACCTTGAGGAAAAGACTGCCCTATTAGCATTTTATAACCGGGATATTATTTCCTCTTAGCTAATTCGGCTGAATTAGCTTGTTTCGTTCAACGGCCTTTGTTAATAGTGTAGCACGGTCGTACAAGACGAAATTATTAACTCATGCAAGGAAGACTAACATAAATATAAATTCAATCTACAAGTTAACTACTAAATAATGATGAAATAGAATTAACAATAAATCTAATTCAATCAAAATAAATTGCAGAACTTGTGTAAAGCAGCTTCTTCTCCTACCATCTAAATTAATATTAATTTAATTTAGTATTTGTTCAAATTATTCGCTTTTCTTTGTTACATACATTTCTTATGTTATATGTTATGTTTTATATTAATTTGTATTTTACATTTTTAGTTCATAACATAAGTAAATCTAATTAACAAAAAAATTTAATTGTATATAACAATTAAACATTATAATATAAATACAAATTTTATCCTCGAACGGGTAAAGTATTACAATTTTAGTCTCATAAGGCGAGGAATGACGTGAAAAATTATTTAAAAAAAAAAAAAGTAAATAAGGCAAAATCAATTTTAAATCCTTTAATGCATGAAAAAACAAACCAAGAAAAACTCATTAATTTTTGTTTAAACTTGTCGGAAACATTCCTAGCTGCAGATAATTTCACATTTCCTAATATTATGAATAGTCATTCCCTTGTTTGAGATAGTTTGATGTCATTAGAAAACAAATATAAAAACAGATGCGATGACTTACAAATTAATATTAAACTGGCTAGGATCTTTTTCGATTTTTCCGATGAAAATGATCAAAATATATTTTAAAATAGCCACAATTTCCCAATTACTCTTAAATATTGCCCTTAGATGACTGTTATATTTCAATAAAACATTTACTCATGAATCATTTTGTATGATGTAAGATATATAATGCAGTCCATTTTGGTTTATTAATACGGCTCAGTTATAATTTACTTGTAATGCGGTGTACAATGGTTATTTATAAATTAAAATAGTTTTATTCACTCTAATATTACGAAAGTTGAAAATACTAATATCTCGCATTATTTCAACGGCATTATTCTTGAAGAAAGATTAGTCCTAAATAAGTATTTTTTTATTTAATTATTAATTTTAATGTTATAGGAAATGAAGAAAACTTCGAAATTTCAGGAATGGTTTATTCAACACAATTATTACAATTTCAATAACGATAGTAAATTTAGTTAGTGCAAAACTTTCTTCAAATTGACACTGATGGTTAAATTGAAATGATGGAGTTACGATACGAAAAACCGGAGTGTTGCGCGGGTTAGCATGCAACACCTGCAGTTAAACATGGTCAGTGTAAGTATGAAGCTCAAGTCCAAAGCGGAAGATTTAAACTTTTTTTTTTGCGTTGTTTGTGCACAATAATCAATTAGTAATTTTTTATATTTCCTAGTAACTTCCTAAAGTTTCTAAACTTTCCTAACACCAATACGATAACTATTTGATTTTTTTTTTAAATGTTTTAACAATCTTGTGATTTGATTGATATGCGGTTTTATACTTTTTTCACTGTTCTCCTAAACTCAAATACAAAGCCATACTAAATAATAAATATTACATAAGAACTCGTATGTTTATGAAAAATATTTCGCTGTCTATCTTTCTACCAACACATGCACACAGGAACGCAGGCACGCATGAAAACACTCGTCGTGGAAACATAAGTCAAACCAAAAAGAATAATTTTTTTTTTAAAGTTTTGACTATTTACGCTTATATCTTTATGACAGATATTGGAACTGACTGCCAAATCGTAAAGGTACGATCGGGCGAGGATATTCGAATTTTGAAGGCTTTAACCCTCCTTCCGTCGTAAATATTTCCTTGCATTCTTCCTCTACAAGTTGATCTATCCCGCCGTCCATCGTACATCTCTGATATCCTTCAACTTAAATCCTCAGTGCATCCCCGCAACACCCGCTCACGGCCTTCAGCAGACTTAAATGAGCTGTCCATCGAACCAATGCATTTGGCAGATCTTTCCTTTTCCCTATGGAATTTTATTCCTTCCTTCATTCGTCTTTCTAATACTCTTCCAATCTTCAAATCCCGTATTCTCAACCACCTAATTCCGGAAGAATAACAATTAAAAGTTTAAAATAAGGCGTAATTAGACGGAGAGAGAAATAATATTTAACATAAATATTATTAGAATTTTCTTAATATTGATTAATCTAAACAAGCATAATTCTAAAGAATTATGATTTATTCCATTTTATTAAAATTATATCCTTAAGATTTATTATTTGTTAGAGGATATATTTTATTTCATTACCTTATATGTGGTCTTATTTATTTATTTATCTTCTTTATTTGACAATTCTGATTTTTGTTTAAACCTGAAAATATGCATAGTAACAGCAATTGTACCTTTCATTTATTATTTTTAGTTTACTTGTATTTGATTCTTTTTAATTTTTTTTTCCTTTTTAATACAAGTTAGTCACCTTATGATATAATAAGATATATAGTTTTATTTTATTTGTTCTATTTTCATTTTATATATTCTGTTAATTATTATTATTTTTATTTAATCTTATCAAATTCATAATTATAATTATACTTTCATTTTTATTTTATATTTTACTCTAGGGCTGTAAAGAATTATTCTTACACCTGTAATATTATTCTAAAGGGATCAGTTCCAGGATAAATAAAGAATATTATGATTATATAGTTTTAAATAAAGGTATTATTTATGTGTAGTTTTATTTGCAATCCATTTCCGATATAAATTTATATTTGATTGTAATAAATCTATTTTTTTTTTAGTCTATATTCCGCAGAACCTGTCACAACATGTCATAATTGTGTTAGATCTTTAAATTAATTAGTTCAGTGACTACAGTAGAAATACGAAGATTCGAAAGGACCACATTTCTTGAATGCCACCCTTTATACACAACATCAAAGATATTTATATATAATGTCTATATTTTTATTTAGTGTTTATCGTGTCTTAATGGAGATTCGTACAAGCTAAATCGTAAAAATAAGTTTTATCTATAAGAAAGTAGTTCGTAATTGAATGTTGGAAGGAAATGAAGTCAAAGAAACAAACAAAGAACAGCACAAGGATTTAGAGCCTTGGAATCATGCTGGACCTAAATCAAATCGAGAACACTATTCCAATATCGATACTATTTCCAACCTCCTTGTTACCTCAGCTTTATCGGACAGGTTGATCGAGTCGAGCCAACATGGCGGCTGGTATAGTGGAGTAGTGACCTATAAGTCGACCCACTTTTCAGCAACCATTATGGAAAACTGTAAACCGAGAAGAAGCCAACAGAAATGTGTTTCTCGTGTTTTGTTTAATTAATTTAAAAAAGGACATCTAAAGACGAAAAATAATTAAAATTTTAATTAGATTAGCTCAAATATAAAAAAGTATAAAAGTATTGATTGAAAAAGCAAGGCCTTGAAATGACTCAGTGGATTTAGTATCAACAGGATCGGTTCCCTTACTTGATATAAACCAGAGCCGAAGCCGAAGAAATTTTGTTGTGAACATTAATTTTGATGTTATATATATAAATAATTGACCGTATTAATTCAAATAATGAAGAAGATGGCCAGGGGTAAAGTCATAGGAAAACAAAAATGGTTAACAACTATTTTTTTGCCGACGTTTTGCTCCACTATATAGGGCTTCATTAGACTTATTTCAGTTGAGGTCAAGTTTTTTTTTAATAACATATTTATTTCTAATTATTTACAACTGTATAAAACAATATTAAAGTAAATTTGCTGTTGGAGATAAAATGACATGATCCAATATAGAATTATATATCATTTCTAGAGGAGAAGATCTCGAGGTCATCTTCTTTTCAGGAGGCTCGGAGGATTGTCAGAAATGGAAGAGGAAACAAGGATAAAAAATAGATTGACCTGAAACAACCCAGATGAAGCTCTACAATGTGCCGAAACGTCGGCAAATAAATAGTTGTTAGCTATTTTTGCTTTATTATGACCGCACACCTTTAATCTTCTTCATTATTAATTTTTTTTACATGGTTAATAAAGCTATGTAAAACGAATAATACGTAATAATTAAATGAAAAATAGCTATGGACAGCGAAGGGAGACATATTCTTAATGTTTAAACTCTTTCAAATATAAAAGTAAGCCATGAACAAGGTTCTAGAAATTTATCGTAAAATAATCTGGGTTTTTCGTATGCGCAATTCTCATAGGTGCAAAACTTTCATATAAATTTCTCTACTGTTTATTACTGTTTCTTAAGAACATTCTTATTTAGTTCCTAAACTCTATAAGAAAACCTTGGAGTTATCTTCGATCAACACATAACTAGGAGTAAACATATTTCCCAAATCATCCTAAAAATCCATCGCAAACCCCAAACTTCTCCCAAAATTCCATGATTAATTTCCCTGAAGTACTCGTCATCCAATAGTATCCAAACTCATTCTTCTTCATCTTGCACTCTTCTATACACCACCTATACTCAAATATGAAGTCTCAACGAACTAATAAGTATGTCAGAGTTCATCAGTAGTTTATCAGTGAATTTGTTTCGTCAGTACCCTAAGAACTGCTTGCTTAATTTTTATTAATCATTCGTGCCTCCTTGTTTTGAAATACCCTGCCCATTTCTATTCGTCAAGTTTCTTCCCTTACTTCATTTCAACATAATTTATTTCTTTATCTCCTCAATCAATCTTTATCATACATGTAATGTACAACCCTCGAAGGGCCAGAGGTTCAGAATCACGCTCCACCACGTGTGTGTGTGTTATATTTATTATTATTTTGATATAGTGAATATAAAATAAAGGAATTTCCAAACCGTTTGTACGTAAATGCACATTCCTAATTTTATTTTTATTTTTTTCAGTTTTTGAAGATAATTAAAAATGATTTAATTCCAAGTATAACAAAACAAAACAAATACAACTACTAATTCATAAAATGTTGATAGAGTAAACAAATAAATTCAATTACCAGTTTATTATATAATATAAACATGAGAATAAAATTAAGAAAAAAGTAAATTCTTAATTATTTAATTTACAGAAAGTTTCTAGCAACGTAATTGTGCAAGATGATAGTTCGTAATTTTAATAATTTATTTTAGATTATATTACATAACTGACTAAACTGCTTAAATTATTTTCGATTCAACTTTTATTTCAATTAATCATACTCGATCTAAGGAAAAAACTGTGATTATTTTATAAGCCACCTAACGCGACAGAAAACTGGATTTTTTAAATAAATTCAGAACCAACTAAATTACTGATATCTGAGGCAATACATCTAATCGATCCATCTAATCTGAAAGCTTTCGTAGATGGCTAATCTTATCAGTAGGATAGATGGGAAAGATAGGCGAGATGTGGAGCCCTGATCGATATTCCATATCACAATCAGGCATACGAGGTACTTTCGAGAAAGATTAAAAATTATCTCATAGGTAATTTACAATAGCTGCCACGTGGGCAATTTTAAAGATAGATAATATAATTTAAGATCATTTTAAATTTTTATTACCTAAAGTTAAATAGACTTTTTTCAAACTATCTAACTTATATTTATCGTACAATGACAACAAATAGACATTAAGGTGTTTCTGAAACTAATTAAGATAAAAACCTCAGAACAAAAGATATGCACAAACGATAGCTTGTGGTTAGTATATAAAAAGAAAAAAAATTATTTATGGATAAGCTAATGCGGGTTGGCAATAAACTAGATCAATTCATTACTAACCTGAATTGACTATGTTATAATGAAGACCTGGTCCGAAACTTAGGTGTTCCATAGTTGTATAATATTTTTATTTATTTATTTATCTTTATTTCGACTAAATAGAGTTAGGTATGCATTCTAAATCTTTTCAATACAAAAAAATTGAAAAGCTATATTTTTTCCTAAAAGAGAGAACATTTAATTTTAATGTTTGTAAAATTAGTGGAAGTGTACTTAGCACCACTGTGAAGTAAACTATCGATATAACGTACCAAAACGAAGTTTATCAACGTTATTTGTTGTGTGCATTTGCTATATTATATATGTCAGGAGGTATAGGGACAAGCGTTTGAAATCAAAGAATTCGCAGTGACCTACTCTTTTTATGAGTCGAGTGCCAGATTGAAACCTTTGATCTGAAACAAATAACGACCACTCCACCAAGAAATCCATCGGGCGAAGAAAATGTGAAAATTATAAAGATTCACTTGCTATTTCTTTTTTTTTATGTAAATGCTTATTAGCAGTAGTTTGAGAATAGATAAATCTATTATTATTATGCAACTGTGCCCTTAAAGCCAAAAGAAAAGGAAGGAGGAAGTAAATATAGAATTGCGCTGTGTCAAATTATTTAAATAATTTATAAAAAAGGAATCATTTGATTTCTTAGCCAAAAACGTTTTCTTTTACAAGAATTTCCATAGTGAATAAGTTCAGAACCTTTCTGAGAACAATTCACCACCTACAACATGCCGCTTCTTGACCGAGTAGATAAAAATCTAGGTATTTCCGCCAGGATTCAAAGAAATTCAATTCGAACGTGATGTAGACTCTAATTGGATACTATGCATCATAAATTCTAGGTTTCGCAACTGGGATTAAACATAGGACATTTGCATTAAGTGATGCATAAATTTCGACGCATCGCCTAAATATTTGACCAACTGTGTGCAAACACAATCTCAGATGTAATCTAAAAAATTCTTAGGAATATCCCATTAATTCTCAAATATACTTTTCTAATTATTCCAAATTGCGATAGATAATACAAAAAATAAATATTGGGTTTCAGTAAATCGTTTAATTCTCTGCTTCACGGAACATTGATCATGTTTTATTTAATCACGAGTGACTTCACTCATTTTTACATTACGTGAGATTCCTATACATTAACTGGGTTTTTCAGAAAGATTTAAAAAAAACTAATCCAGTTGTAGCATTTTTTTACAAGCCAAAATACTGCTCTGAAATTTAGGGTAAGCATAATAGGACAGTGATGCATTTAAACAATTAAATAATTAAACCTAGCTCATAGAAAATGCATCTAACAGTAATTTAAAAAAGTTCCATCAACCACACTTAACCGTAAGGCCTCATACTTGAACAAGGAATTGATTTCTGGCAGCACTGAAATCTTCAGAAACGCGTGCGTGCGTTTCTAGCGTCAGGCGCACGCAAACACGGCAACGAACATATGATTGTTTTTACTATTCCTCTGGTAGGTCAATCTGTGTCAAAACCGCGCGATGGAAAATTAATTTCCCAACACTCAACTCAGATTTGCATAGAAATAACTTAGTTCAATTGATCCTATTAGTATTCTCACAACTGCAAAAATTGTTTGTCCTATCATCTTTGAGAATCTAGATATCGTGATTTTTGTAAAACGAAGTAATTATTTCTTCAATTTTTCTTGAACTATATTTAAAATTTTCCAGGTTTCGGTGCTCTTAAGAGTAACACATGTTTGGGTTCTAAATTTGATTCATTCGCCTCTAAAACATGGTAACTGAAAAGTGTATTTTTTTAAATATCTTAAAATGTTTGTGAATTTCAATTTTTTATCATTAGCCAAGAATCATTTAACATAACTTAAAATCAACATTATTTCCTTAAGAAAACAAATTCCAAAAGATTTTTTTCCAAAATTTGTGAATTCAGCTTTGAATAATCCGCTGATGCCAAAAACTGGTAATGATATCTTGAATAGTTTTGAAAAAAATATTTGCAAGGTGTCGTGCAATTTAGATGTCCGTATTTCAAGGCTTCAAAAGCACCAAATTAATCAAACTAAAAAATTAATAATTTTATTATGATTGTTTATTGTTTTAGCGAGATTCATTTTTAATCACGAAATATCAATCAAAATGATTGAGGAAAAAATCCTTACCACATTACTTAAAATAAAGCTTTAACCCAGATTTTTGGAATGTGTTGACCTTTTCTCTTGATCAATTTTAAGCTTCTATATACCTCAACATTATTAAAATTAAATGTTTTCATAAATATTAGTTCAGAAAGTATTTGTTACAACCTCGTTTTTTTGGGGGGAGGGGCAGGAGGAGAGGGGTTATATCTACAACAAATATTAATAATATAATATTAATTTTAAATTATTATTATTAAGGCACTATTATTTTAAATAATGCTAGTTAATTATGGCCCTCAGGTTCTTGTCCTTAATCATTTTGATTGATATTCAGTAATTAAAAAATTATATCGATGGCAATGAAATCAATTGTGACAAGTTTCATTTATATCTGAGAGGGTGGGAGTCATGAAACAGATAGTTAGACCTCTGTGCAAGCCAGAAATGCTTGAATAAGATTCAGGATATTGCACAATGAAATTTAGTACTTCTGAGCTAACCTTTAAAGACAGAGGCATAAAATAGCGATATCATTGGAAGTATTTTCATTAGAAAGTGGTTATAGAGGCATATTTGAGAGAAGTTAATCACGCTTACTAATGAAGCTATCTAAAGAGTTGCTAAACAGGCAGTTACAAGCCATAGGAACCCCACCGACCGTTTTTTAAGAGGGAATGGGAAAAAAGAAACCTCTCAGCCGAACGAGCGTTCGTGAACTTTCGCCTCAATTCAACCGTAACTTAGTCGATATCTTAATTCGATTGCCGGCGATAAATTTATACATTATCTCTTCACAAGCGGGTACGGCTTCACTCGTCGCCAATTAAAAAGGACCCCTATCGGGACTTATGATAAATTGGATTGTACGGTTATTGATCATGTTTTCTCTCCCGTATTATTAATCCTTGTACTCTTTCAAACCCTGACCTCCCCCTCCCCCCACGTCCGCGATGAGAAACAGGTTTCGAGATAAATCGATTTTCGATTCCGAGACCACACACGCGGTGGCGATATATCGAGTAGTGTTTTTTCGTGACTTTATATTGTCGAATGTTAATAATGTATCATAATTGACTGCCTGAGTTTGTTTAAACCAATTAAAAGAGCCAGTATTAAAGTAATTCATCAAAGTTGGAACATTAATCTTGTAAAATTGCCTCTTTATTAATAACCTCATGTTTGCGATCCCAATGCCGCCAAACTGCTCCATAAATAATAAGTTTTGAATTGAGGCAGTGTCTTACCCAGTATTATATAATTAAAAACAAGGTCGACTAAATTTTAAATTATGAAAAAGAAAATTTATAATTGAATAATTCAGGTGTTTAAGAAAAAAACCATAATTAACAATCCAGGCGTCGTATGTCATCTGAGAGATATAGGGATATCTTTGAGGGTAAGTGCTGCATCAATTCTGCCGACCCTAAACTCCTACTATCCCCTGGCTCAATGCTATCTCGCTCCTTACAAAAAAAAAAAAAATTGAAAATCAAATGTGTATTTATACATAGCTGTGTATTACTCGTATAATAATGTAAATTTGGAGGAGAGCAGTTGGAGAGCAAAAGGTATAATACAAAATTAAGACTTTAATTAAGTTAATTAATTTCCCTATTACTAGACTAGCTGAGCCGGGAATGCTTCGCTATTCCTAGGTTTGAGGATGAATATAGATTAGATGAACGCAATTGAACGTTTGAAATTCAACATTTACAAGTACATTATTATTAGGATAGTAAATATCAAAAGAACTGCCATTTAACTAATAAGGTCATATAAATTATAAGGATGATGAAAGGAATAAAAATCTAATAATTATTTTCTGTAACTTTATAAATTTATGTAAAATCGGGTGCTTTATGATTTATTGTATAGGTTAATTTACAGGATAGGCTAATTATAAATTTTCCAACACCGTAAAACCATATAAACTATATTTTTCCTGTAAATAAATATCAGAAAGCCGACAGAGAAGTCACATTGTGCTCAATTGAAAGCAGTGCGAACCAGCGGTCCATACTGATTCATCGTTGATCATTTATCAATTTTAAGATTTATTCAGTTTAGAAAAATAGCGCTGAGATTTTCCTAATGCAACCAGAATTTTTAGATAAATAAAATAGGGTGTATCTACGTAAGAGTAGAGCTGAGCTTTACAAATGGCAAATCTGCCAAACATTTTAAAGAAGGCACCTTTTTTGTTTGGTTTTTGAATGATACTGTGACTGAGAACCTTTGGCCTTTGTTCCACAAAAGCATCACAAGATAAGGTTTTAGCAAACTTCTTAAATTCAATAATAAGGCCATTATCATAAGAATTTTCAAGCACAAAAATTATACAAAACGGGCATTTTTGAGACACGTTAGCCAATGGGTGGCACTCACAAAAAAAAGGCGTGGGAGTGACGAACCCACCCTACCAAAAAAACACGTTAAGAAACGCCCGATGTACTTCCTAATAAATCGCGCGAGGAACTCCACGGTCTGTTGCGTGTATAGTATATATAATAATAATAATAATTTCATAAGTATTAGCAAGAAAAATCATGTTTATGCCTAAATACCTACTGGCCATCTGAGAAGATATCCACTAAACTTTCGCCTCGCAAAGCTCATCGTATAGCTTCTTTACGTGAAAAGTCAAGAAAATCATTGTTACGAATCTAAATGATATTTCACTCCCTGCCTTGGGGACTCCTTATGTCGGAGTCCTAGGGCACTACTGCAGTTTCACGAGCCTAGTTATGTCTCTGGGTTTAGAAGAAAATGATATCCATACAATTTATACACATTTATATCTAGGGAGGTTCTTCCTGTCCAACCAACGGCGTATCAACCAGAGATAAGCAAACCGCCGTGGATACGATTATTATCAATGGTTCATTCATGAATAAGGGTTGTATGCATGAGAATTTTAGCTATTAGTTTCAACTATAGCTAATTTTTGCCCATCTCTGGTACCAACCTCCATTTTACAAATTTATAACTATTTATTCTGTAGTTTGGATTGTATTATTTTTTCAATATAGTGTAAGCAGGAAAAAAATAAATAAATTTCAGGTCTTTATCCCAGCATTTTAATTTTTACTTGAATTTGTATCATTCCGTTTAATCCATGTAATATGTTATTATAAAATAACATATTACATGGTGGTCATATGTAAAATAAAATATTACATGGTTAACGCTAATTTTTTTTTAATATGTTAGAGAGATATTTCAAATTTTATATTTTTTATTTAAACAAAATTATTTATTTATTTATTTTTTTATATTTTGATTAAAAACAGTGAACTTCTTTTGACTTCATATATTCCATATCTTTATAAGAACTTGATCTAAATTAAGGATTAAACATGAATTTTTGTATTGATTTCAGCCTAGAGATCGAAGGGTTAAGGAATTTATAAGTGTAATTTTCATAGGCAATCATTGTCCATCATTATTGTTACATCTTTGTTTTGCAATTAATTTTTAATTTATGGATGTCAACAAACAAGAGTACCATCCTAAAACTAAAATCTTTCAGGTAAATTCCTCAGGATCTCTAGATATTAAACAAAGCTGTTGTCGTGATGGAATGCTAGTATTTCTCTATCAGAAATGAGTTGAAACCATAATTCCATATTATATCGATAGTTTAATAATCGATACTGATACTGATCTTAATGCGGTGTAATATTTCGTCACGATATGAACTAACATCATCAATATACGCAATAGATGTTCCATTCTTCACAACGCTCAGTCTTTAACAGAAATAAATGAATATTTAACCTAGAGACATCAGCGAGAGAAGAGACAGCTGTGCAACTAATCTATCAATCTTGCTATTTTAATTTTAATAAAGATATATTAAATAAATTTTACTTTTAAAGATGATCATATTATGATTGGAAATTTAAAACACCCCTTTAAATAATTTGCTGTAAGTTGACATACATCTAACAGATTTATTGTTAAGTTGCCTTACATTGTTTAAATATAGTAATACTACAACTCTAGTTAAGAAAAACAAGGAGTAAAGTAAAACATAATGAATTTAAATGTTTATTTGATTAGTATACTGAAATATGCGAGGTCAAAAAAATGAAGAGAAATAAACGCTGTTTTTTTAGCTTCCTTAAGTGTATACTTAGCTACAGAAATTAGTGGTTTAAAAAGTAATTAGAAGGCTACAATTATAGGTAAAAATTAAATAACCAATAATAAACGTAATTAAATAAAAAAAAAGTTTGAAAAACAAGAATCAATAATTAGTTTGTTGTGACTAACAACCTATAATTAGGCGTGTTGACTATTAACATGGGCTAGGCATTATTTTGTTTTACATTACATAATTATCTTTTTGTTTATTTTGTGAATTTTATACTCAAAATTTCTTCAAAAAGAATGATCACCTTCCTTTTGTTATATTATAGTTAATTATTAGTGGAGTTTTATATACATCTGAATATAATTAATAGAATCAAACTGTGCCTAAAGCATATGTTTTAATTAAAACAAAAAACGAAGTGTTTGCTATAATTTCGCACCGGAATCACATGCCAGAACTCCAACTAATTGATTACTTCTGCAATTCTATCCTTGCACATTCTCTCTTGTATTCTCACTTTCAGGAAGTATTCACTCACATCTTCAGTTGCAGTTACCGACTTTTGCTTAGTGTGAAGCCATTTGCAGATAAGACATTTTATTATTTCATTTGAATACACATTTTCTGTGTACATTGTTCTTAGAAAATTATGTATGATACATTATCATAACTGTATTAATTTTATATAATTTATAAAATAATAAAGTACCTCTGTAATATTCATATCTGTTTTGTTTTAGGTAATGATGTAGATCTACGATGTTAGGTTCTTTAGCTTATGATATTTTATCTTTATGACAATTTGTTCTTTGCTTTTGGTTTAACAAATAAATAAAGTCAGATATTTTATGTAATGTCACTAATAAACCTTAAATATACCGACTGACTTATGTTTTTATGTGTTCCTAAAGGTAAACCCACTCAAGGCAACCATAGTCATAAAAAAAAATAATCGTGTAGGAAGGAATGGTCATCGAAGGAATTAAATCAAACATATGAAATTACGTAAGTATGTATAGCAATGAAACTGAAAACTATTGGGTGAAACTCCTGCGTAATCCAAGTCCTCACTTATGCTCAATATTGAATCAGAGTGGCTAAGAAGTATGGAAAAAAGTACGCTAAGATGCTATCTAATATAGAGAGTTCAACCAGATGAGATAACTGACTATAAAGTCTATGAGACCAATTAATGAACAAGAAGAATAAAGTTGGACACAAAGACAACCCAACTCAAACATGATATCTGACATTTATTGAATATTCAAGTTTTTAGTTTAACAGGATTCTTTAGGGTTGATTTCATAGACGTTTGAAGAAATGTTTCGAAAATTTGTATTTTTAAGGTAATAGTGTAATTAAATTGTCGTAAGTGACTCCAGATTTAAGATAAAACATTGTATTTAATAAATATTTTAATATTATGGAATTTTTTTAAGTGCTTCATTTATTCAACACTTGGTGGATCCTGAAATTGTCTTTAGAAAAAATAAGTTTTAAGGCTCTAAGTTTGATGTGAGTTCCTAAAGTTTTAATGCTAAGAACAATGAAGACAGGTATCCTAAACTTAATCCAAATCTACGATGTCGGTAAAGAAAAACTACTAAGAAAACTGTCCTGGGTAAAAAGCGAATCAAACTGGTACATTTCAAGTTTAGTTCTGTTACATGGGGTGTCCTAATAACTCAAAATACGATATAATCTCCTAAAAAGAAAAAAAAAATGTATTTAAAATCTTATTTTTTTTAGGTTAAAATCATGGATGAGTTTATTTTTTATGGATTAGACTATGGTTCAACAACAGCAGCTAAATATATTCCTACGGAAATAAAAATAGATAGAATCTAACAACACATCTATTGTGGTATTAAACAGAGAAATTCAGCGTACATTGAATCTCTTTCGGATCACACTGGTCACACTTATGGGAAATAAGTGTTCAGAATATCTTTCTTCGAATCACATCCTTCTGTGATTTAAGGAGGTAAAAGTTCAAACATATATTTTTTTTCTGTTTATTAACTTTGACTAAACTACATTTTTGTAAAATCTTTGTAACAATTTTCCATTGTTCAGGGGTGAATGTGAAATTACAAATAACTTATGGTAATGCTTTTTTTTAAGAAATTAAAAACATTTGTCACTACATATAAGGCATATATGTATATACCTATTAATAATTTTAAAATGACTGAAAATTCCGTTAAAACGTAAGTTATTATACTACAATAGATTGCGAGAGAGAAACATGCATTAATAATGACGGTGCGATGCATATAAGTTAAGTTATCATACTTGATTATCTCTCATAGTAATGGAACTGTTGGCCTTGAAAAAAAAAAATACCATGACTCGTTTAAAACATACAATGACATGATATAGACAGATTGCTTTTACCACAGATCATACCGTCAGGCATAAAATATACAAATAGACATATATTCGGTAAAATATAAATTCAAGGAGCAGCGTGGCTCAGTGGTAAGGCACAGTGCACCTCACTCCAAGGACCCAGACTTGAATCCGACTGCGACAAATAATTATTTATTCTGTTACTGTAGCCGTGAGTCAACCCTGTTGGTTCAGGAGCCTTATAAATTGGGTACCCTTAATGGTAAAAAATCTAGCGGTCAAGCGTGATTGTGGCTAAGTAACCTCTTAGCACAACTGATAATCTAGTAACAGTACTTCCTTACAAAATACTGCACCCCCGACTCTTTCTGGATTATAGCGGTACCGATTTATTTATTTATTAAAATATAAAGTTCAGCCGAATGCATAACGTAATTTGAGTAAAAAAAAAATGATTACTTGTAGCATTTTATACCTTTCTGACTTTATATTTTCGATTTAAAGATAATGTCTCAAAATCATGAATAAACTAGACCAGGCCGCTGAACAAAATGGACATCATTAGTCTTTGGGAACTTGTGTAGATAAAAGGCGACCACGAGCGCTCTCGGTGGTGGAAATGAGAAACATTGAACTGTATTGCCTGTTTACTAGGTTGTTTGGTTACTTTAAATGTGGTTTTTGTGAATTAGACTCTTATTCTTTGCAATAACTACTTTCATAGTTACCCGAAAACACTGCTTAATACGTTCGTCACTTATTGTTACTGGTTCTTTTTTCATAATTCGACCCTCTATATTGTTAAGCAATGCTTTACTTTATCTATAATTTTCAAATTTTAAACTATACATTAAATAAGAGAGCAAAATAATAAAATGACATTAATTGAAATAAATAAATATTGGCATAATTACACCAATATGTGTTCCTAGCAAGTATTAAATTGTATGCAACAAAAATCAAAATTTAGCACATAAAGGATAAACATGCAATTGTGTGAAAGAAAAAGTGTTTAACGTAATTGACATAAATCGAATTTATGACGAGGTTGGGGGAATTTGAAGCCAAAGAACAATGTAATTGCATGAAAATCGTAACAAATATAAACTTTATTTAATTGGCAGATTACCCTTGAAAAACATTTCATAATTATAAATAGAGTTGTGTGATTGAATCATTCTAGATTGTGATTAATAGCAACAAGCACCCAATGAATGTGGTATTTGAATGGCATTCCCGAAGGCCATTCAATTAAATTTGCTTTTATTTATTAAAGCAGTACTGTCAATTGTGTCTTGTAAATAGGCAATTAAATATCTAATGGAGTAAGTGTCTAGTAATAATAATGTTTATCTTGACTCACACTTATTCCATATTATGTCAAGTGGGTTCAAACCCCAGAACTCGATGGAACAAAACAAAACTGGAAATGATGAATGGGTTCCTTTACGACCACAAGCATCAGGTGTTAGAGAAGGCTAAAGACAGTATGATGAATGATTGTGGCTATGGTTGGTTTTTAATGTCAGGCATAGAATGTTTTTGTATTTTTTTTTAATATCCAGATAAAACATTTTATATTAATAAAAAACAAATGTCATATGTAATCTATCTTTTTCTAAAGAAGAAAAAAAATCGTAAAAATAAATATGAAGAAACCATTACATTCTATGTAACAACGTTTACGTATACAGGTAAAGAATAATTTTAGTTCAACAACACAACAGATTAACCAGGTGGTTACTACCGAGTTACGCCAAATCCCTCTCTCACTCTCTGCAATGTTTAACGTTATTTCCAACATCAATACAAATTGAAAAATCTGGAACAGTATTCGCAAATTCTATGTATTGGTGGATATAATTCTTTGCATCCATGTCCATATTAATTTTTTGCAATATTCCATTTCAGTGTAATTAAAAACGAATTTTGTTGATTTTGGTATTTGGGAAAACAATTGTGTGCCATATAATCCAATTAGACATAATACGAATTTATAAATTTTGCTAATGCGCCTTAGAAGAAGGCAAATAAAGATTTTTTTAATTGTTTATATTATCGCATACCATCTTTGTTCTGAATGTATTTAATGCTTATTATTTTATACCAATCGATTTATTTTTTTGTGTATGATAAAGACAAAAGATCATTTGAAGATCGTATTAAATGAGTTTGCAAAAAATTACAAAAACAATGTCGCATCCTAAAAAGTTGTTCAAAAATTTTTTTAGGAAAAACAAAGTCAGATTTGGTTATAGTGTCTTTTAAAACCCCTAAATACGAATTTTTAGATAAATTAGAAGTTTTAGGATGATATTTTTTTTCTGCCGATGTATGTTTTACTAAATTAATTCATAACTCCTTATCCAAATCCAACGTAACTAAAGTTTTTGAAAAGCTATTTCTATGTCATCATATGAAGGAAAAAGCAATTTCAACAAAAGAAAAATTTCGCAAACCGTTTCATTTATATCTCTAGTTCTAATTCGTCGACGAAGGTACAATTTGTGCCCTAAGCCCTTTTTATTTTTCGTGTAGATCAGAGGTGATGTTTTGAAGTCATTACAATTTTGTGATTTTCCAAAGGAAACCTCCCTCCTCTCCCACCAACTAAGTAAGGCGAAAATTTTCTGTAACAATTTCTATTAGACAATTCGTATTTAATACAATCAATAATCTTTTGTTCTTACTCCACACACACAAAATAAAACAAATCGATAATATTAGAAAATACAAAAAATATGTAAATTATTTTTTTTCTTGGCTCCTAGAGATTGAGAAGAGCCCTCAGATACGAGTCTATTTTTTTTTTTTTTTTTTTTTTACATAGTATCACCAAAAAATTTTCATTGTAATTGGTTATCCCATTTGCATAGTCCTCGTTATGCCTTTCGCCATCTTTAGAATTAAATTTCCTTTTTTAATGAATAGATTAGTTTCCTTATTAATTACATCCGAATAAGTATAATTTGTTTAATTTACTACTTGTCCTATCATTTGATTATGGACTGTTCCATTCTACGAGGGGAATCACTTATAGTTAGTGACAGTGCAGGTGGTTCAAGCAATATATTTCTCCTTGTAAAATTAATTCAGATCATAAACCTGGCAAAATACAATTATAAGGATGTTATTAACAAGGAAAAGGAAATGTAATCAATCTAGAAGATGGTGAAAGGACCAGAAAACTTGGAAAAAATTAAATAAAAATAAGGAAGAATTAATTTCACAAGTTTTAATGAATTAAGTAAATATTCATACATAAAAAAATAAAATTTGTTATAATTAGGCATATTTTAGCGGAGTGATAAATTTGAGGCAGATAACAAATTCAGTCTCATTGCTTTCTTATTGAAATATGTACACCGAAAATCTTTTTGTCAATCAAGAACATCTTACCATATATCTCAATCAAGAGCTACCCATTCGTAGATTTTTACCCGTTTTTCACTTTAGTAGTTTCACTTTATCCAGGCAATTGGTGGGGATCGGGGATTTTGGATAAAATGGCTTTAGGTTGTAGGTAGAGTGCTAATGCAGAGTCGCACTTGTCCTTCAACCAGTTTTTTTAGTAAAATATTAGACAGTTTTGCCATTTCTAGAGAATTAGTATTATACCTTAGATTTCGAATTTTAGAACATTGGCACTTCTTGGAACCCATGAAATATTTGTTTTTGGGGTCCTGGATGGATTTATTTCTGATGCCTGAAATAAATATAATTTCTGGCCCTTGGATTGATTTGTTTTTGTGGCCCGAGTCGGATTTATTTTTAGGATCCGGGGTGAATTCATTTTTGGGACTCGGGGTAGATTATTTGAATATTAGAACATAGAAGAACGCTATGATAGTGTTATTTTTGGGGCCTGAGGTGGATATAGTACTGGAGCATTGGGTGACTTTGTTTTAGGAGCCCTGGTATCACCCTGGTGAAACAATTTTGTTTTTGTAAGAACAATATTTTACTGCCTATCGTGACATTACATTTGGTAATGTTGATAAGTTGCGACGTTCCACTGTCAAGGCAGTAAATGTAACTATTAGTCCACTGACATTACTTGTACTATTAAAGATCACGTGAAACCCTGCGCAACATTATTGTAACGACAGTAATATGTCTCCATTCCTGTAACGACAATAAAACTTATTTAAGTCTACATTTCTGTAACTATCAGATAGTTACACCATGATAGTGGCTAACACTTTTGCCGCAATGACGGAAACTATACGATAATTTACTGTCAAGGCGTATACATGAACTATCAACTTATGCATGCCATAGCTAGTGCGACGGTACAATCATGGATGTAACAATCGTACAGTAATAACAGTAATAACGAATCTCCAAGAGCGGATATTTATAGAGTAAAACGGGTATTTTCAAGGTGATGAGTGGGTACTTTTTGGTCGGAAGGATAAGTTGCACTGACCAAGTGTTGAACCCAGTTTTCTTTAAACATCAAAGATAGTTTGTTCATCCCTTTTTGGAAACGAAAAAAAAACTTTTCGTTTTATCTGCAGTTTCGTCTAAATTTATTTTTTGAATACTTTCTGGAAAGTATTATCATATCGTTTCACTATCTTCCTGGCATTTAAACTACTCTTTGCATTGGTTTGCAAGTAACTTGTCACCACGCTGTCACTTTGTTTCAATTTTTTTGTAAGCCTAAGCAAAGAGAAACTAAAAAGGAACTATATTTGCCACAATAAAAATAAAAATCAAGTAGAGTATATAAACATGAACAGAACGCGAAATTAAGTGGCACGCGAATGAAATGCACATGTTAGACAGTTTCTAGACGAAAAACGATTCATTAGAAAGATAATAAACTCTTGATTTTCCAGTAAATGCCAGTTAGTTAAGTAAGTTTATGTTTCAACGAGGTTCTATGTAAGAATGTTAGGAGATGATCGTTGTGAGATTTATCATTATTATTTATTTTAAATAACAGATAAACCTTCTACACACAGGGTTAAAAAATACATTATTCATTTATCCACAATAGGTTTCGAAGTTTCTAAACATCTAAGGAAAAGGGAAGAAGAAAACCTTGAGATGCCGTCTATGGGCAATGAATGCACTTAAAGAGCCAATGCTACACCGCAATTCAACCTTAACAAGTTTGCACAGACATTTGTAAAGACTTCTTATTAACTGGAATCAAACGGTACCAATTAAGTCTATTCGATTATCATTTAATAATGTTTCTATTGCCGGGAATGTAGGCAGCTGAATGCAATGCCTGTAAGCCATGAAGAATCAATTAAGGCTCTTTTTTTCCTAACCTCAGGTCAGAAGGTGAGTGATGAAGTCATTTATTCATTATTAGTAGGACTAAATAGTTATGGGGTCAGTTTGTACAAAAACGCGATAAGTCAATTAGATTTTTTTCTTTAAGAAAAAGTTAAACATTTTAGCTTATTTTACTTTCCAATGTAATCAGGGTCACGAGCTTTGATTTACAAGTCCTCAATTTTTCAAAGCTCTTTCTCTCTTATTAACGATTCTAATAATGGTTAGAAGATACCACCGGCGTCGATGAAATAAGTTTTTCAGCAAGAGGTCAAAACCTAAAATTCACCATAAATTTTTAACGGATTTCCCTATTCATTAGAACTCACGAAAACATTCCCTAAAATTTTCCTTTTTTAAAAAAAATCAGAACCTGCTCGCTCATTTGTAGTTATGAAACAACTTTTTGAGTGAACTGCGCAACCGATTTTTAAGCATGATGTTTCAAGTAACTCAGTGATATCCAGAGAGTGTTTTGGAATAATTTGACCTAAAAACACTGATATTATTACATGTATTTTTCTATTTCATTGTACATTAGGAATAGTGTCCATGTTGCCACGTGTTGTGGCAACATGGACACTATTAAATTATATAAAAATGATTTCATTAACTTATGGCGATTCGTGGGTGGTAATAATGAATCATTGCCTAGTGCAGAGGTTCTCTAACGGAGTTGTGCGGAACAGAAGGATTCTGCGAACCTCTTTCAAGGATTTCATAAAATGAGTTAGTAAGTCCATTATAAGTCAATTCAACACAGTTTTGAACCTTACTATTTTCTTCGATTTTGTAAAGCTATTGTTTAGGTATCCTCCTAACCTGTCTTAGCTTTTATTGAGAGGACATGAATCATAAACACGCATTTCACACTATTTTTATCAAATTTTATTATTATTTTTTAAAAATTTATTTATTGATATTTACAACTATATAAAAATTAGAACAAGTAAATTTGGTCATAATGACATAATGATATGATACAGTATGTAGAGAAACTACCCAGTAGTAGAACTCTAAAAACAGTTTACAATATAAGGTCACGGGGCCATCTTCTTTTC
>NW_027112358.1:0-1331 GCF_000696795.3 Halyomorpha halys | reverse complement strand
TAGCTGGGTTATATAAGTAATGGCGAGGATAGCTGGGCTATATAAGTAATGGCGAATATAGCTGGGTTATATAAGTAATGGCGAGTATAGCTGGGGTATATAAGTAATAGCGAATATAACTGGGTTATATAAGTAATGGCGAGTATAGCTGGTTTATATAAGTAATGGCGAGTATAGCTGGGGTATATAAGTAATAGCGAATATAGCTGGGTTATATAAGTAATGGCGAGTATAGCTGGGGTATATAAGTAATAGATATAACTGGGTTATATAAGTAATGGCGAGTATAGCTGGTTTATATAAGTAATGGCGAGTATAGCTGGGGTATATAAGTAATAGCGAATATAGCTGGGTTATATAAGTAATGGCGAGAATATTAAAAAATAAAGATAAAGAAAGGTGACAGCAAATAATGTTATAAAAACTGATATGACTAAAAGAGGTGAAAGATGAGAAATATTTAATAATCAAAGGAGTTGTAAACAATAAATGAATAAACATCAATAAAAATTGTCTATTAATATTGTGTCTCTAATCATTATTAAATATAAGTGATAGCCACACGTTACAACCTGTGGATAACTGGAAAACCAAATTGATAAAAATATGAGAAGAAGATATGTGTAGAATATAGACACGTACAGAATATAAATATATATAGAATGTATATTTATAGAATATAGATACATATGTATTAAATAAATAATGTCGAGTTGATAGTTGACTGTGGATAATATAAATGAGGAGATGGTTGGGTGTGCGGTCATGGACGGTATTTTGATGGAATGAAGTGACCCAATTGAATAAAAATCTAAATCAGAATTTTTTAAAAATATATTATATACCTATTTACAACTAATAAGAATTGTCTTTTTCCGTAAAAATCATCATCAATTATTATCAGGTGGACTTACTGATCTAAAAGAAGAAATATTTGTGAAACAAGAAGAACTGCTTATCCCAGATGAAGGTGAGAAACATTTTTCTTATCATTACCATCTGTATAGCAGCCGCAATACTGATGTATAAAGAATCTTATTGTATGACAGAGAGAAATGCTTTGTTAACAAAAAGTATTGCTCCCCAAATACAGTGGGTTGCTATGACACGCAGCATACTAATCTATCATACAATACAATATAAAAAAAAAAATACTATGGTACAATATTTACAACACATTTTGTTTTTATTTCTTTGTTACTTTATATATTTTTTTTTTTTTTTTTTTTTTTTTTTTTATGAATAATATATATTTTATCCTCTACATATATCCTACAATAGCATATCTCATTTTCCTCTTTTTTGGTGATCTACAACAAATATTGAGGTTA
>NW_027112357.1:164434-165752 GCF_000696795.3 Halyomorpha halys | reverse complement strand
AATATTTGAATTCAAATCTCCCGCCATGTGTGACGTCATCAAAATGCTGGCTTCTGATTGGCTCCTCACGGAAGAGCCCCAGCTCCCCCATACTCTCACTACTAGCCGATGGTGCTGCTATCTATCGGTCACCGTCTGAACTAACAACCCTGCACTCTGGTGGCAAGTCGAGGAACTCCCTCCACAAAAAAACGCCCCAGCTCCCCCATACTCTCTCTACTCCTCTGAATGTAAGAATGGCAGTACATTCCTTCGATTTTTCTTTTTCTGTAATTATTGAAGGTATAATAAAAATTATTGAAATTAAAAAAACCAAAAACAACAATAAAAAATTCAGTCATAAAGGACCGTTAAAACTAGAATACAAGAAAACTCAAGAGACATAACTTATTATCCAGCATATCATTTATATTCCTATCGAACTTTTCATTTTATTACTGGGTCTGAAGCTTAGATAATATTTTACTGCTGTTGATCTTAGAAGTTAATTTAATTTATACAATATTCGGTCACCTGATTTCGATGGGATCTGATAAGTATTTTAATCATAGAAGTAATAGGGTTTCTACGAAAGGAGAATATGGAGGTGGTAAAGGTGTTGTAATGCATAAGCTAATGAGGGGTGGGGCGGTGAGGTATAAAACATAGACAAGAGACCGGTGGAGGTGTGAGGGATAGGGGGCGCTGCGGTTACAGCCTATAAACCTGAGGCCATAATAGACTCCTCAGCTAACTCGTCTTTACCTCCTCCCTTCTCTTTCAACCTTTCTTTAGAAATTAATTACTAATTACAAGAGGAAATTTATTGCTGTAGTAGTCTTTGGATTATTAACAGTTCTAGATAGTTTTGGGAACAACTTGACTAGTTAAATAATTTTTTGACTATCAATCAGACACGGGTAAAAATTTTCTATTTTAATTATTATTTAAAAAAAAGATTATTTAATATTTTTAAAATGAAGATATATAAAAAAAGTTTTTAGTGATCACCATGTAATATTTTATTTTACTCTCTCTCTCTCTCTCTCTCTCTCTCTCTCTGAAAACCGATATTCTTAACAGTTATAAAATTGAGGAAGCACAATACATTTATATTTATTACACTGTATTCTTATAATTACACCAATTCCGGAAGAATGACAATTAAAAGTTTCAAATAAGATGTGAATAGATGGAAAGAGAGATATTAATAAATATCAATGGATGTTTTAATATTTACGAAAAATCTATAAACATGTGTATATATAGACTCATATAATCAGTACTACTACTTTCCTTTTCCTTTTATTTCATTTATTGGATTATTCCTTAAGATTAT
>NW_027112357.1:148794-164384 GCF_000696795.3 Halyomorpha halys | reverse complement strand
AAAAATCGGTGATGTATATAAAATACAAAAGTATTTGACACTTCAGATTTATGTTTATACTTGTAAGTATGTATATTAGCAGAAATTGTGTGTTTTCATCTATTATTTTTAGTTTACTTTTATATGATTTTTTATTTATTATCAGAAGTTAGTAAGCCATAAGGTGCTTATGATATAAGATATGATTTTAATTTATTTGTTCTACTTTTATTTTATATATTATATTAATTATTGTTGATCATTTTTTCTTTTCAAATTAATTATTTTCATTATATTTTATGATGGTTTATAATTTCATTTTTATTTTGTATTTTACTAAGTCTCTAAAGCCTAATTTAATTAAGGCTCAATCCTATAATAAATAAAAAATATTATTACCATTATTATATTAAAAAATTAATTAGATTGTGTAGAGGAACATAACTATACACACGAAAATTACAAACGCTACGGACTTTAAAAACAATAATTCCTCCTGAAAGAAAAAAATCTTTTTACATTTGCCAAATTTGGGAAGCTCTAGTTTGTTACTGTCTCCCTGAGGAGCTTCAACTGTTTCTCGTCCATGTATGGTTCCTCATTTTGTTGGTGCATTAATAATTTATGTTGTTACTGCATTATAATTCCTGATTGTAATTACCCTGTATGGACTCGAGGATGGAAGATCATTCCGATTCCTATTTTCCCGTAATGCCCCTGACACCTAAGTTATGTAGCTCTACGCGTTTGGCTTTTTTTTCTCAATCTTCTTCTTCATCTTGTCCTAAGTCTTCCGCAGTGCCAGTCCGTTATTGATAATCGTTTTCTCAACAACCGCCGTAATCCTATAATCGCTTTTGCACTTCCGACGTCCTAAAATAATCTGCAAAGGGGAGAAACTGCATGAAGGCAGTGGTTGTAGGCCGCTACCGCGTCCAGTTGCAGTCCTTTACTCAGCTGATATCGAAATTGTTTAACTAATAAAACCTCGGATAAACATGACTTTTATTCAAATTTTCATATGTTATTTATTATGGACTGTAATTTTAGTATCAGCATGTAGTACCGTATCTTATTGTCAATTATTTTATGTCACAGGTATTTATAAATACAAGCTTCAGCACTTTTTTAAATATATAAATTGTATTCTTTATAATGCTATCTTTATTGTTTAGTTATTCAACAATAAACATTCCAGTTTATTATTATATAAATATTAGTTATTAAACATGACAGATAATTAGACTCAAATGTACAGTGTAATTACTCTTGACGTCCAAGAATATAATTACGTTTCTGTATATTTTATTTACGTTTATTACGATATTGCATTATCACTTGTCTCTATTGACTTTTCTTTAAAAATTATAATGTGGGTTCAAACATAACATTTGGGAAATCGTAGAGTCAACTAGATATATGACCCTTAGGGCGATAAATATCGAGTGAAGAAGAACATTTTTTATTCAGCAGTTATTGAATGATCTAATTTTTCATACATAAACATGATTCATTAACTGTTTTATTTTTTTATATACAACATAAAGTGACATGGTGAGGTATCTTGAGGCCAGCGACAATATGAATAAATCCCATTTAAGCAAACGTAGTTAACGGATATACTTTGTTGGCCTTTTCAGAATACAAATTCTTTAATTTCATAATTCTTATTAAGTTAATCCTCCGTCGTCCTCGGAGCTAGGATATTAAACCCCAAGCGCTATGAGAAATTACGTTATGTAGTTAAATGAACCATCCGCCATATTGCTATTTGAGGGTTTATTAAACTTCTACGATAAATGACGTGGCTAGGGTAGCACATAGGGTCCTGTTGTTTGCGCTGGCTAGGGGACAGAAGCAGTGGTTGTCCCGACGTTACAAAGGACCCCCTAATGCAATACTGTCCCTACAGACCTACGAATCACCACCCTGACTACTCTCTTTTCAGACTATTCTCTTTGGCAAAGTTTGGACACTAAGATGCAGTTAGGTACACCTCAACGTATTGCAATTGTGGTTACTTAGCTTTTATAGTAGTTGGACAGTATAATAATAGTTTAATTATTCATAAGTCTAATGGTTTAATAATCATAAACAAAGCTGCATAAACACTTCATTTCAGTAACTGCTTGTTCGATTTAAAAAAAAAAATCTTTTTGCGCTTGATATGATGTTTATTTAGAGAGGCTTTATTGTACTACACATAAGGACTCAGCGGTAACAATAAATGTCAACAAACATAGTAAATAATAACTGAATACTACTTCATACTCCTGAAAGCAGGTTCACTACATTAAATGTATTAGTGGTAGGAACATGGTCCGAGAGGGTGGTCAAAAAAGATACGTAGTAGAACCAATAACGAATAACAGTAGTACAAAACTATTTGTCACCGCCGTTTTGATCCACTTTGCAGGACTTCATCAGGATTAAGTGAAAACAAAATACAAACCTGGTAAAGTATGAAAAGGCTATAAAGAAGTGCATAAAAAGTTATATAAAATTATATCTGAAAAATGTAGAAATGAATCTGTAAAATGAAAAAAGTAAGTTAAGAGAAAATAAATGTAAAAGAATAAACTAATTATTAATTTCAAAAATACATTAAGAAACAATAGAAGTGAGTATGCACCACTAGAGTAATAACGAGTGAAAAACAACGAATATGATAAATGAATGAGGAGTGGATAGGTAAATAAAGTGTGTTAATATAAATAAGTTGCAATAATATATCAAGAGATAGATCAATGAAGATAAATAAAGAAATAATATCAGAAAATGCTATCCTGAATCGTGACATAGAATAGACAAAAAACAAAAAAAAATTGGATAAAGGAGTTGGTATTGTGAGGATATAACGGCTTAGGTGAAAAAAGTTGTGGGTAGTAAGACTCATCGTGGGGCATCTGTAGCTCAGGGAGTTAAGGCGTATCTCTTTGCAACCACTGAACTGCAGCTGAGCCTGTTCGAATTCGGCTTGTGGGTCGACTTTAATTTATATGGCGGTCCCATAAAATGAAAACTTGCCTCCCCCACCCCAAGCCGCGTATATCAGAAATGAATAAGAAAGGGGATAATAAAAAAAGTAACAGTGATCAGAATAGGAAAGTAGTAGTGTTTGAATGTAATAAAGTTATATAAATGTGAAAAAAATATAATACTATTTCATATAACTTCCATTGATTATTTGATCACTAATTATTAACCCAGTGGCACATTTTTAATTATATTATTTATTACTCTACTTTTAATTAATAATTATTCTTTTCATTTATACTATTATTCTCTTAACTTACTTCATTCAATTTCTCTATATTTTGTATATAATTTTCTACGAATATTCTTAATTAAATATTTTTATCATTGTAACAAATGATTGTAACTTGTTTTCGTATTGCCACTCCTCTCTCCCTCCCTCCGTGGGAGGTTATTTTAATGAATCATTCCTAACTGTACTTATTAATTTCTACTCCAAGTACGCATTAAGTAATGTGTCCCTTAAAACAAAACTATATCAAGATTTGTCTGCAATGTTTCTTATTCACTTGAGGAACTTAGTAGCTGAATTTTTGTATCATTTCTAATAATTCACTTGATTATTCATTGTCCTGATAAGCACAGACTGATGGAATTTATGTTCGTTAATTTAAATCTAGGTGAGCCATGTACCAATCAGAGTAATCTAAAAGTGATTGTTTAGAATACAGTACTAGAAGATAATGCCACATTGTTTCGGTTGTGAGCACAAAGATAAACACCTTGCGCCCTAGCTATAGCCTCAGCTGTGTTCAACGAGAGCCCTTCAGGTCCTAACAAAACATTTATTTTCGTCAACAGGCTCTAGAGGCATAGGAACAAAATAACGAGGATGTGAAAAAAAATTCAAGGGTGCTTTATGCAAACACGATACTGTCATATTGTTAAAACACATTTCACTCAGAAAGGACTTCTCTCGTTACCAAAAACAGGTTACTAATAATTGATATTTCAATGGTTGTTAATTATTGAAAAATGAACAATTATTAGTATCAATAATTGATAATTATTTAATGAAGGTAGATAGCTTAGTTAACGGTCAAAAGAGATTGCTCAAGGAGTACAAAGACAATTTATTACACTCTAATTTGCTGTCTCTCATTTTCATAAATTGCATGAAAATGTATATAAAAGAAGAAAAATGTATATATAAGAAACTTTTTTTTTTGTTATAAAATATGTACTCGTATATATATTTATAAATACAAAAAACATATATTATTATTATGTATATTAATATTTACTGACTACGCCTATAAAATATACGAATAATAAGCTACTGTCCAACTTGTCTAAATTAATATTAATTTATTATTAAGGTTTTAATTTATTCACAAGATCCTATTACAGATTATTATTGCTTATTGTTTCATGTTCTAAATTGATTGTTCAAACCAAGGTATGGGTCTCTAAAATAATTTGTTGGAACAGAGGAGAAGGAAGGAGGAAGTTTGGAAGAGGAAAGTAAAGGTTTACTCCACCCTTCAGCCGTAAACAGTAAATAATGATTATAGGCACCATACATTAAAAGTAGTAATGGGTAAAACAGGTACCTCATCGTAAGAACGGGTCAATACCATAAATACCTAGGCTTTTACAGGTTCAATAATGTGTTATTTATTATTTTTTTGTTTAAAAGATAGATACTATAACTCTATAACAATAAATTTTAATCTTAAATAAAATAAACTTTATATATTCACCTACTATCGATAATTTTGAAATAGCTATTGAAATTTCTGCACAATATAGAACTTGACTGAACATCAATATAAATGGAGAGAAAAACATAAATATATTCCAAATAAGAAAAAAAAATTCTACATTTATGTAGAATTATAATATAACATTCTTAAAAAATAAGCAATAATATTAAAATCTTATGTGCTTAAGAAATTTTAATTTTTAAATAAATACATATTTGGCAAATAGCAATGGAATTACTTTTGAGATAATAAGGAATTTACAACTTTTGTAGACTATATTTTTAAAAATTTTGAGCGTTCAATCATCACCATTAGCGTAAGGAGAAAATAGTAATTATTTTAATAACTAATTATTATATAATATTAAATTTTTAATTTCATGTAAATACTAACATATTGTTAATATGTTATTGACAATACCCAGTCTGTTTTACTGGACGCATCACATAACTTTCACTTACCACCTGACACGTCCCCAAAATATTGACTCGTGTAGAAGTTATTGCTATTTTTATGATTAAAAAAAATCATATTTTAAGGTTTCTCAAGGTGATAACATTTGATATAAATTTTTATCTTAATAAGAATACAATAGTTTAACAAAGGAGACCAAAGCAGTAATGCAATCGGGAAAGATCGGCCAGTTTCAGCTTTTCCCGATCGAATCAGCTATCTACTCTATTTTAAAAAAAATTTCCTTCATTTATTCAAAAAAAATCGTTAGTATTTTGTATTTAGCCATTATATATTATTGCTAATAATAAAAACTTTTTATTCTTTTCTAATCAACAAAATTTAAAAATAAAAATTTAGTTATGAGATGAAATGTTCAAATTCTTGAAGTATACAGATGTATATATATTATACAAACATATATCTACATGTTTATGTATACACATCTGTATATTTAAATGTGGGTGTATGTACGATAGGTGTTGTGTTTTGCGAGTGTATTGGCCAAAAAATATATTTTTTTTCTAATAATTTATTATTGATATTTACAACTGTATACACATATATACAACAATTAAATTTGCTGTAGGTGACATAGTAACATGATAAAAACATGTGGAGAATCTACCCACTGATAGAACTCCAATAACATTTCTAGAGAAGAAGATCTCGAGGCCAGGTTAGAAACAAGTGGATTTGGGTGGTTGAGAAGTTTATTATGGAAGGAACGGTATCTGGTTCTGGCCAAATCGGCAACATATGGAATATTGAGGTCCTTATGGATGACTTGATTTGTGACAAAGTAAGGAGCATCAACCAAAAAATATATATTATAAGAATTCAATAATTATGTTTTTAAATAATTTTGAAATATAAGCAAAAGTTATTTAATTTCTACGTAAATTAAGCTCATTAATTAAGTGATATCAAAATCCTAACCTTTTGAAGGTAGATTTTATTGCGATGTGGTTAATAGGAAAAGCAAAACTTTTTTTAAGGATAGTTTTGTTTTGAGATTATGTGGTTTGTAATGTATAGCCATTAAAAAAAAAAGTGAAAGTGTTATCATATTAATTTAATATTTGTTTTTGCTTTTGAATGATAAGGGAAATCAGCCTACAAAACTAAGAAAATTTGAATGAACTGTGGCTCAATTCAATGATTGAGGTATATTTTGAAAATATCTGTATTATGTGAGGAGATACTATAGTAATAATCTGAAAATAATTTTTAGGTTGTTTCCATGAAAATGATTCAAAGTTTTTTAAAACAAAAAATTCATATTTGGATTGTCGAAGTTCGTGTTTTTATTGTTATTGTATTTATTTCAATTCTGAATGTATTATTTCTCATCTTACCTACAGCGAATGTCCTTCTTAGTCCTTGCCATTTTTCTTTAATTTCCTGAACCGTAGTGTATTCCCTCCATTTTCCCCATCAATGTAAAGTGAAGCGGGCGAGGACATTTGAGTAGAAGACCGAGAGGCGCATGGAAGGCATTATTTAAAATGGCACTACAGCCGGAATACATAATTCCTCTACACCTGCAGAATGCCAAGTCCTCCATAGCTTAAGGCCTCACTACAAGATGACAAACTCCTATCAGTTGTCCTCCCACATTGTTTTTGATCTACATTCTAAATATATGAATAGCTTGTACACCAATCGCTTTTAAACTCAAAACACCTACCAAAACATCTTTATGAAATCTGTAGAAATAGTTTTAGTCATGTGGGTAAATCAATAACCTAAATACGCAAAAATGTTGACCTAATGTGGTATAACATGACAGTCACGGTGTAAGACTAAAACGATGTATGCAATGAAAATTATGTATTCAACCTTGCGACAGGCGCGCAAGTATCAAAGTGATACAGCCGTTAGAAACAATTTTTTCGTACTTTAATTATTAACATCAATTGCATGTGTAAGGGGTATTTAAGAAAAATCTTATTTAAACAAAAAAAGAGGTTTTTCCATTGAACTAAAAAGAAGATAGATTGTTTTCTGAGAAACTATTTCAAATAATCTATCCCAGAAAACATAGTTAAAAATTATTAGAGCAATTAGTTCCATAAAATAGAAACTAATAAGTTATACAAAAAAAAGCAATTGTCAAATTTCACAATGAACTTCTAAAAAATTTCTCTGATCGGGGCTAAAAGGTATCACCCGATCTAGGCTTGTACTGATGTCATTAAATCTTAAGGATCTACAGAGGAATAAAAAATGTTGTGTTTCTCTTGTCGTTTTCTATTATGCATAGGGTTTTTATTTCACGTTTATTCATTAGTCACTCTTTTTTTCTCATGAGAAATGCAAACATGTCTTCGTTATTAGCTATCTTCTTCCTCACAACATTCTCCACTTAACTCAGTTTATCTCATAATATATTTTTCCTTTTTTTTCTATTTGTTCGTTCTGACCAGTTTCACTATGTTCATCATCAAAGGAATCTGGAGCACTACGTTTTCTGTAGTAAAATTAGTGAGTATTCACGGCTTGCTAGTTGTCTGGATTGGTCAACTTGTAAATTTTCTTCTAAAATGGGCTTATCGGAAGTTCTAGTTTATATCATAGATTTAAAAAACATTTTTTTTTAGAAAGGCACTAACGATTTAGATTAAATTTCGTTATATCAATGTAAAATTAATCAGTTCTTAAAATCAGCTACATCTTATCCTCATTGAAGTAGTTTGACAAGAGTTAAACTTCATCTTAAGTACCTTGATTTGGTTTATTTAAAACAATTAACCTTCTCTTATTATTAGCTGTTCGATGGATATAATATATAAAATAAGTTCCCAGTTAATTAAAAGAAAAAATGAAATATATTTGCTAAGGTTCAAACGAATTTTCTGAAATGAGAGTAACTATTTTATCCCTGCGATAATTCTCCTATTAGACATGTTTAATTTTTTCCCTTAATTCATTCGAAATATAAACGATGTCATGCTCATTTCTCTAAACAGTATAATATTATAAATAAAATTTATTAAACTCACACAATTAATGAAGCTGCATAGTTAATAATGGCTATCTTTAAGTAACAATTAACGTATTAAATAATTAAGTTGCCCAATTGGAAAATATCACTTTAGTTTTACACTTAAGATTCTGCTTTCTACAATACTTTTTATCTCCAATAAGGGACAAAAAATCTAATTTTATTTATAATCTTAAAGCTTTCTTGATACTAGTTAATATTGGCTAAATAAATAAAAATTTATCCATTTTAGTCTCAAAACATTTTTGTTCTGTCTATAAGTCCGACGTTTCGGTCAATTCCGCCATCCTCAGAGACAACTTAATACAATTTTAGAACTAAAACATTTTAAAAACAACTTCATGTATGTTATTCTACTCAGGCCAATCCAACAAATTACCCTAATTAGTCAATTTTCACATTAAAGTTAAAATTATTTGTCACTGTCACCTTCGTTGTTAAAAATTCATCAAAAATATGAGGATGGCTGAATTGACCACAATATGGCAGTCTCTGTGGATGGCCGAATTGACCACAATATGGTGTTCCATGAGGATGGGCGAAGTGACCACAATATGGCAGTCCCTGAGAATGGCCGAATTAGCCGAAATGTCGGACTTATAAATAGAATAAAAATTTTTTGAGACTAAACTGGATAATTTTTATTTTATTTTTAAAAAATCTAATATTTTTTAGAAAATACAAAGAATTAATTTCAACTTCAAGTAGAGTGTTAAGCTGTATGGTGCGCGCTCCTGAGGAAAATTTTATGACTTGTTCTGTGCAAGTGAAGTTCCCCGAATAAGTAGACTTCCTCAGCTGAGTTGGTCTCATTGAACCTGTGAGGCGGAAGCAGAATCCACGGTTGGAGTCGCGTCAATAGGAGTTGCCATGGTACCCTGTACCTGTTCCTTTAACGACATCCTTCATAATCGGGGTTAACGAGCCCCCGCCTTCCTACCTCAATTATAATACTCCTTTTTACGGTAGACGTCTTATTTTTGACTTTTCAATGCAATTAAAAGAAATGTAAAAATAGAGCATTTGTATTTATTTTTATAAACAATGAACAGTCATATTTCGATTTTTTGGCAAACTTAACTTATGAAATCAGAGGAAGATCATGTTTATAGTTTTTAAACAGGGAATTTTTGTAGAAGACTGATTTGTTATTGACGCCTTAATACCGCCTGTAGTTTTTTTTTTCCTTTTTTCGGCCAAGACTCCCATTGGAGTCCTATACTGCCTAACCATGGATTGGGGGTCAAAGTTTTTCATTTTGTGGGACCGCCACTCAATGAAAAAAAGGCAACGCCCCAGGCCGGAATCGAACCGACACCGCCCATAGACATTGGTAAAACAGTATCTTAACCGCTGAGCTGCGGGTGACCCACTCCTGTAGTTGTTAGGCTTATTCCACACTCTAAGCATTTTAACAGAGGCAGCAACCCGAGCCTGAAATCTGAACCAAAAGACTGCTATCATCCTGTTTAGAAAACGCCTAATTATCATGTGGGTTTTTTACCATCGTATAGAGGATAAGAATAGCAATAATCACTGAATGCACAATATAAACAAAGTAAGGTGAAGTAGACATACTTAGTTCTCAGGTGGAAGTACAAGTTCTTCGGCTAGTTTTGAAAAGTACTTTTAATCGTTGAGGCAACATTTAAAAAAGATTTTTATTTTGTTTTATCATTATGTAAATTTATTATTTAATGTCTAAATTGATTTTTTTTAAATTATAAAAGACAATTATTTTTTCTAAAAATGTTGATGTGTTTGTGTGTCTATTTTACTCAAACGGGCGGCAATCCATAGTTATAAACATTGCAAATTCTATGAGCCTGGATTTTTTATAATACAGATCCCAACAACGACTGTCCTATCGATCCATAGTAACCATTAGGCCTAGCCACTGTATACTTTCGCCCTATCGCCTCACCAGACCCTACTTTTTACTTCAAGAAGTCTGAATCACCGCAACGTATCACCACGTTTTTAGCTAGACGGAGGTCAGAAATAGACATTTATATATTATTATTATGTTTTTACTAGGTTGTACTACTTTGATGACTATTACGGTATCGGTGCTCGATAATTGAATATTATTTTTTTAATTTTACTATGATTATAATCATAGGATTTTAAAATGGATATACCGTCCAAAATATTATTGGATTTTTAAATGTACGAAGTTTTAAGGGTGTTTCACATAAATTTATTTATGTCTTAAAATCACTAAATTGAATAAAAAGAAACATTATTCAACATGACTACGACCTACCTTCTTTTGTTTCGAAGTTCTCAAAACTCTTAATAAGAGCTATCGAGTTTCGAGCATCCAGCATATAAGAATGGTTGTATCCAGAAAGTTATATTTTGTAAACCCAGCTAAAACAAATTGTGCTGAAGTCCTGTGATGAAACTTCATGAACGGTCATTAAAATGTTTTATTACTGGTACAAGTTTTAGAACCTAAGGATCCATGCATAATTAAATGATATGGATAATATCGTATTTATATTAAAGCCATTTGTTAGGTATAAAACAGCATTGCAATTCTTAACTTTTATTTATATGGGGTCTGTATATAATATAACAATATTTGGTGATTTGATTAGCCTTTTCTTGAAACCAGTAATGATTTTTTTTCTTTCTTAATGAGCTTCCACTACTTTCCACCACCTCCAGGTTGTCCTGTGCTTCCGTGATGATGACCCCCAGCGTGGTGATGATGGTCGTGGTCGCTGCTGCTGCTGTGGCTCTCGTTGCTGTTCTCATCGGACTTGCTGTCTGAGCTGTTGGCCGCGGTGAAGCTCACCAGAATCATGGCAGAGAAGATGATTGCCCACTAAAATGAAATAAATTAAAGTTCAGTTATTGTTATTAAAAACGTTTATACGACTCAATCTCTAAGTTCATTTGTATGGGGGGGAGGGGGAAACCTTATATTTAAAATAACAATAATGAGGGTTAGTGCATTCGAAGGCTATGCATACATCTGTAAAGTGACGTCAGTCGCGAGAAAAATCTACGCTTCTAAATCTACGCTACGATCAGTCTTGTTGCAATCCCCCATCAACGCTTTAACCTATCCCTCGAACAATTACTCGTCGGATAAGTCGGATATTTTTTTATTAACCTTTTAGGAATCCGTTCGTTCCTGTGCCCAACAATCTTACATAGCCACTATGTTTGCTGCAATGTTCTCACCTGAATTATATTTACCGGGTGGAATTCCCGCTATTCGGGGTTCTTCTAAATTATCCAGTTCGCTCATCCTTCTTTGGTACAAATATTTTGTATGATACTCTGTTTTCAAAAGCATTAGTATACTCTTCCCAATTAAATGTAAAATGTCACCTTTCGCATCTGTAAAGAACAGTTGTATGAAAATTTGGTGCATTCTAACCTTTATAATTCTTCACAGAAGGAACAAACAAACCAATTTCGAAATTTAAAAATACGTTTTTCCCCCCTTTCATCTGGTCTTTATTTTCTTCTTATTTTTTTTTTCTGGTAACCGTATACCCTAAATACTACCTCCTATATCTATTTTTATCTTAACTGAAATACAATACATCTGTAACAAGATAAAAAAATAGGTTGTCAAAATAAGTTTTGTAAACAGTAAATTATTCCCATCAAGAAAAATAATAAAATAAAATATATACATACTCTTGTTCAAGTCAATTTAACAATAATTAACAGGCTTTCCTATTATGTGACTGGTTTTAAAATGTACTAGTCAAGAATATAAATGAACGAAAATTTAAAACATTATAAAACCAAATTAAAGATGTTGGGACTGACCAAGCCGGAGCATGGGTCCCAGAGAAGCTTGTTTTGGTCCACTATGGCTTAGATACATTTTGATACTTCTTCCCTGGATGGGCTGCATAGATTTTTAAAAACAATATAGTAAAACTAATATTTCGTTAAGAACATTGAGCTATGAAGTTTGTAGAAGTTGAGCCATATCATAGAAGAAACCATACTTCTAATCTTATATAAATATAATCCTATCAAACCATAGTTTTCATATGATCGTATAAAATAATAAATCTTTATTATTTATGCTTCTATAAGTGATAGAATTAATTTTTTTATTATTATTTACCTTAATACTTATAATACATATTATTTTTCGAATACTGTTAATGTTGATGACTTGCTTTATTGACTGAAAACTACAAATCATGTATAATTATTATTTACGCTAATTCAAATTTGTTTTGCTTCATAAATGTTTCCTATCTGACTGGACAGGGGATTTATAATGAAGGTAGCAAACAATATCAATCTATCTCCCTCGCTCCATTATATCAACATTTTTTCTGGCCTCTTGTGCATTTTCGTTTTCCATTATTTTAGATTATGTTTTAAACGACTTTTCATCAACTACGCTATTATTCAGGCTTCCAGAAGATTCCAATAGGCAGTGAGGAAAAGGCAAAGATTGCCACTAGTGAAAAATCGTTTATAATTACCCTCTAAAATTCTTTTTTTTTTTAAACCTTAATGTTTTTATTTCAATATGTTACCCACTTGTTTTATCAATTATATTAAATTAAGAACGAAAGTTTATATAAACGTAATAGTTAATGTTACTTAACATTTACAAAGATTAGTAACGGATTAAATTTAAATACATTAACCCTTAAAAATAATTTAATATCTCAGGAATAAAAAATAAATAAATGGTCTGCTGAGTATGAAAACTGAATCAATAATAGTTTCGATTATACTCAAATACATGATGTTGACAATTCACTATAGAACTGAACTTTTAATAATAATATAAAATAAGAACCAATGAATCAATAAAAATATCTCAAATTTATATGCTACAGCAATTTAACACTATGTGTCCCTTGTAAAAAAAAACATATACCGTGAAACCTCTATAACAGATTATATCAAGTGGACAAACATCCCTAACAATAATTTTTAAATGTCCTGGACTGGTAGGATAAGAATTAATAGTTTCAGCGACAGAAGCCCCTCTGAATTATAAATATAAATAGATATTCAAAAGTTTTACTTTTTTAATAATTAAAACCTAAGCCAAAACACCATTATTTACATATGTTACATATAACAATTTTTCATTAATTAAATAAGAATAATTAATAATTATTTAATTAGTCACATAAGTGCCGTACTCAAACTCTTCCTGTAACTCTAGAGGTATGTGTACCAGAGAGTCTAAATTAATTAAATCTTGGGTCTACGTTAAATAACTTTTAGGAAAAAATAAGTGGAAATAACCTTTAAAATCGTAAACCACATATCTTCTCGCTTACATCTCGTTGTTAAAAACTCAGTGCTAAAAGTCAAAATATCTAGAACCTAGGTCTGGAAAAACATATTTTCATACCTGGAAAATGGTCGATAATATCTGCAATAGTCTATGCAGATTTTGAACCATTTTGCTAATCCGAACTCCCATCGTTATTCGGATTAACGAGAGTCCACCGTATTACAATTATGTAAAACACTCAATTATAAAACGTAAGTAATCTTTCTATTTAATAATCTTAATTTGTATTCCGTACTTTCTAGTGTTTAATAATTTTCTAAAGAACGTTAGTTTTTGATTTTCATTGTAAGGGTATCATGCAATGCAAACAAAGTCGTGAAACCTCATCACAACACATATTCATACAATTCACTAATCCTCAAGAACCGCTAAAAAATAAACATACGTATTAGTTGTGTGTTTTTTTTTTATTTTATTTATTTGTTGATATTTACAACTGTATAAAAAAAAAATACAACCAGTAAATTTGATCATAATGACATAATGATATGATACAGGATGTAGAGAAACTACCCAGTAGTAGAACTCTAAAAACAGTTTACAATATAAGGTCACGAGGCCATCTTCTTTTCAGGCGCCTCGGAGGATTGCCAGGAATAGAAGAGGAAGCAAGGTTAGAAACTAGTGGGTTTGGGTGGTTAGGGAGTTTATTATGGAAGGAAAATAATATCGGGTTCGGGCTAGATCGGTTACATAAGGAACATTTAGGTCTTTATGGATGGTTTTATTAGTAACAAAATAAGGAGCATTGAGGATTTTACGAAGGATTTTGGATTGTAAAGATTGGATACGAGAGGAATTCGAAGGTTTAGTGGAGCCCCAAAGCTGAATTCCGTATGTCCAGATGGGCCTTATTATTGTCATGTAGATCAGTCTTTTGTAATGAGTTGGAAGTTTAGACCGTTTGTCTAGTAAGTGCTGTAATAGTCGGAATCTGCGTGCAGTTTCCTGTCTTTTCAGTCTTGTGTGAGGATTCCAGGTTAGTCGTTTGTCAAGATGTAGTCCAAGATAACGAATCTGTTCTACAGGGGTAAGAGCCACATTATTAAAGTATACTGTAGGGCAGTCGGCAGGTTTACGACGAAGAGTAAATGTAATTTGTTAGTTGTGTTTAAATTTATTATTTAATATTATTGTATTATGGAAAAGTAGTAGCCAGGCTGCTTATTTATGTAGTTACATGTTTCCTCACTATATAGTATTTTATTTCCTTATTATATATTTATTCCTTTTTGATCACTGATATAGACCACAAAAGGGCAACAAAAAGTACGTTTTCGTTATTTACATCAGACTACTGAGTATTCTGTTGTTTATCTCAAAAAGAGACACAATAAGGATAACCGTGGCATCAAATGAAACAAAGGATGAGAAAGCAATATCTAGAATAATGAAATGGACCCCTTTCCTCAAAGAGTGTCGGGTAATTGAATGTCCCTTTGGTGCTGTAACCCTGCCTTAGGGCAACCTTTTGGCATTCCTTCATATCAAATCCATAATACTGATATAGATTACATTGCATAACCCGTTTGCTATAATTAATTTCACTGATACGTTAGCTGATATGCATAACTTCCCTATCAGGCGTCATGATAACCTTTTAATCTATTTCAAATTCCTTATCTAATTAGTGTTTTAAGAAAACAGATTTGTTTACCAAATACCAAGAGTAATAATGGATTGGGATTTGTACTTAAACATATACATATAGGAGAAAGAGAAAAACTTTATTGAAAATGTTGTGCTGTCTAACTTCATTCGGTTGCCTTAATTGCACAGCATATTTATGACTAGTGAAGCACAATTTTTTAAAAATCATATTTATATAAATAGCCACTGCATATTTTTTTTAATTATCACATTATAAAAATGTCTGCATTATGTATTAAAGTTATACGTGATTTATTTTTCCATTTTATTATTTATTACTTTTTCCCCACACACATTATATTTTTTTCTGGCTTTTTATCGTTCTTTAAATTCGCTTAATTTTTCCATTATTTCAATTCTAAAAATTTTCTGTCTTTTTTCCATCACGTATAAAAGTAAATTCGAGTTAAATGTATATAACATTATATAAATGTAGGGTTTCAAATGTAAAAAA
>NW_027112357.1:143195-148684 GCF_000696795.3 Halyomorpha halys | reverse complement strand
CAATCTATTAATATTTAAAAGAAACTCTAACGCATGCATATAAAGATTAAAATAAAATAAATAAGTATAATAATCTGCTAGTTATATATAATATTATTTATATATAACTAGCAGAGCCGAAGTTGCTTCGCAATCACTGGATTTGAAGATTTATATAAATACAATTGATATATGTACTTAAATTATTGGATTTAGATAAAACAGAACATAAGCTACACATTATTATTTATTAAAAATAAAACATTTTATCATTTGTTTTTTCTCCAGACTTCAAGATTCCATTTAGGACCGATTTAGGTTATTTTTTTTCTTCTTTTAAAGAATTGATGTACCTTCCTTTTCTCATACACATTGTATTAAAAAATTAACCCTTTTTCAATTATTCTCAACTAATAATTAATATTCTTTATTACTACTATTAATGTAATTTTTTCTTTTCATTTTTCATTCTTTTTTAGCATATTTTTAAGTTTCACGTTGGTAACATGCTTATTATTTATATTAATTGAATTTTGTTTGTAGCGAAAACTCTAAAATTTGAAGTTTTTGGAAAAAAAGTTATTTAATCATGATATTAAATTTTGTACTATGAAAGTTCCAATACTAAAAGATGCGTGTTTTCTCTGTTTATCTTCTTATCATTTCCCTATTTTTTTTATCGATTTTCATTCCTTAATGCACTTTTCCAATGTTTGTTATAACCAGAGAAGGAAACAACAACACGACATAGGCCCATTAGAAAAAAAAAAAGAACTTACAACCTCAAAAAACAAAAATAAATAAAATCATAATTAAACAACAGATCAGCATCACCAAACAGGAATTTATTATACTCCTCTAAATTCTGCCAGTCGGATAGAGTGAAAAGTATGTGTTCTGTCTGAAATCACTTACCATCTTTGAGATTCTCTTTGTGTTAATTTTGATTTCTGCCTGTCAGTAATTTATTATTAATGAAATTTCGAATCTCCTCTTTATCATATTTGCCATTTGTTATAATATTAAATCGATTTAAGTAATATATTCTCTAATGGATTATATTAATGTCTATTTTGTATTGTGTATTTTTTTGTGAATAATACAGTGTGTGGGATGTATTTGTGAAGTCAGGGTGATATGATTGAAGCTAGACTGTTTTATTTCAACTTATATCCAATTTCCTTATGCAGTCTCATAACTTTCTTTTATTGTTCACGTATATCAAAAGAATCCCTTTATTCATCCATATCCCTATAGAACTATATTCCCCTCTCTTTGAAAATGTTAAAAGAGATTATAATAAATGTATTTTATAATATTTAATTGAATTTACATGCTTGTCATACTTTTTTTCTCCTTTGTCGGTTTTTACTTTTTTTTTTTAATTAATATTATGGATACTCCTGGTCCTACATAATTGTTTGTATTGTTACTTACTTTATGGTTTTACTTAGTTAAAAATAAGCGTCCTTTACCGAATAGTGTGTATAATTTTGGTAGAATGTAATTATTAACCTTAATTAGCTAGGAAATTTGTATTCAGATTATAGATTGCGTTGTGAACCTAAGATGTATTGAATACATATTAAAGCATGTCCTGTTTATTGTGGAAAAAAGATTTAAGATATGATTATGTTTTAATGATTTAGATGACAAATATAAAAATTTCTTATTTAATATTGTATCATTCATGTATTATAATTCATTCTAAAATTGTAAAATAGAAAAGAACATATTTCTAAACACCCATACCTATTCTTCTGATACATGCTAATAACAAAAAATACTTCCCAATGTAATTAACGGGAATAATTAATTAAAATATGATTCAATGAATGGACAAATATATTTTGGATTTTAGAAATACGTAAAACAAAATATTCAGATATATTTATTTATTTATTCATACGGAAAATTATTTCGATTTGGAAATATATTTTTGAATTCATGTATAATATAATGATTTTCACTACAAGTTTCATAAATATAATAAATGATTTCTTTCGACCATGTATTGTCTACGAATAAAGAATGTAATATTTAGATAAATTTTAAAAATAACTCTATTTTAAAGATACTTGACGTAAATTAACACAGATTACATATATTTACATTTTGTGCTAAGGGTTTACTCCTTTACATTTGGATTTTTCTCATTTATAGAATAAATATATTCATTTATTCATTACATATTCAACAGTTCTTTTTTGCTGGATGATTGAAGCTTCTCATTAGTGAAGATGAATAAAAAGACCGTCTTTCTGAGCTGTTCTTTTTATTTATGCATTGAGCTTTCAGGAACCATATTCAGGGCGGTGGGGTTCGGCCTGACCTCCTTCAAACGCCAGCAATACCACGACTGAGGTTACCCATCGGACTATGTAAGAAAAAAAATTAGGGTTTTCTAATTACAATTCATCCATAATTATTATTTTCAAAAGAATGAACTCAATGTCTGTAATCACGAGCTAGCGCATTCCATTCATTACAGCCAAAAATTTCTGAAGTAGATTCAATATTTTCCATTTTTATTTATTAAAATACAGTGGAGCTTTCATTTATTCACAATTCATCCTACTAATAAATATTTAGTTAATATTTCTTATATAGGTACCCCAGAGATAAAAGACAGTTGAAGCGGACACAGGAATATAGAACAAATGCCGATAATCAACCCAATATATATTTTTTATCATTGTTATACTTCTTCCTTGTGTAATATTATCTGTCATTTATACATAATAAATAATGTTTTTAGTAATTTTATGAACAAATTTTTCAGTTTTTTGTTCATAAGTGAGAGTATAAACTAAAATTTTTTTTTTTTATTTTTGGGAAAAATTCGTGCTGGTAATTTTGAAATTCAAAATCAGCAACCATAAAAAAATATCTAAAGAGAGCAATTTTTCAAAATTTTCTGAACAATTGAGACTTTACGTAAACAAGGCAACCATTATATACTAAAAAAATAAATCCAAGTTGCTTGGTCTGGCTGATGTTCCAAAATAAAAAATAATAATCAAGTAAGACGATTTATTGAATGAATTTATTATTAATTTTATATGGTTGAAATGTTCGTCTAAGGAGAGAATAAAATTTAATAATGTTAAGATTTATTAATTCAATAAATTTTTAATTTATTTGGGTTGTAACGGTGCAGGTACATGTATATTTATGCATGTCGTTTTATGATTACAAGATTTTTCAACAAGTGAATTTCTTAAGTAAGCGCTACGGATCAAAATTTGTTATTTTTACTTTTATAAACATAATAAAAGCATAGAGGTCATTTTTAAACGTAAGTGGAAACAAGAATAGGTTTTTATTTTAATCGCAATAACTACCGATGACAATTAACCATATTTAATAACTTGACAATTAGCCGTATTTTCCAAAAACGCCCATATCTCACATCCCACCTTAGGATTGAACCAGGATATTAAAAAAAAAATAAAACACACTCACCAATTTCAGCATCTTGATTGATGTCCAACAAATGAATGTTTATCGTACTTGTCTGAGAAAGGAGATTTATAGATTTTCAGAGAATTCGATAATTAAGATAACCTCCGACCAATCAAATAGAATAAAGAAAATCTCGTTAAAAATGATTATAACTTGACTAAATGTTTTTTGCTTTGTTTTCTTTTTTTTTATTTGATTATATTAATTTCAATGCGTTGAATAACAGATATATGATGTCAATCGCATGCTTATCACCTATTCCAGAACATTAAAAATTATTTTTAGAATCAAGGAGATTCCTTAACATCTAAAAATCAAAAGTCGAATAACTAATTATGGTTAATTGGTCGTACAATTTTATGTAAATGAATCAGCAATTCTAAATATATAAATAAAATTCTATTCTATTATTTACTCTATAAATAACCTCCTTGCACAATCTTTGGTCGAGTAACAGTGCTTTCTTAGAAAGTACTGCACCCTTAACCCATGGTTGTAGTGGTATAGATTTTTTTAATTTAATTTAAAAAGTTTTTTGGACTAGGATAAAAATGTAATACTAAGTTTACTTATTTTTCCTACCTTGAAGTATGCGATGGAAATACGCCAACCCAGATAGAACCACTAATCTGTTTTGTCAGTTTTCTTAGGTGAATGCTCTCTCTCCTCAAAATCTTTGGCAAAGAAGCACCGTGGGAGTAATAACCGAAAACTTTGCTGTGTTATATATTTATTAATTTTATGTTTTAAACAAAAATCTGTTCTATAGACGCTCTAGCGGGTATAACAACTTTGATATCCCTTACTAACTTTCTCATTAAAGTCCGTTGTCTTTTCATACATAGAACATCTCAGTGAGAAAAAAATAATAAACAAAATATTAATTTATTTTTCGCATAACTCAAAAAATAAACATTTTATGGGAAATGATAGTAATTCATATAATTTTCAGCAAAACAAAAATATATTATCTAAATGAGGCAAGTATCAGTGAAGGAATATCGTATTGTATTTTATTCATATAATACATGCATAACTCTGTAATTATTGATTTCTCCGAACATTGCACATGCTCAGTTGAAGATAATTAAATTGTTTACAAAGTTGATCTGGATAAAGCAATAAGAAACCAACTTATTTAGACTCAAATAATATACACCAGATAATTTTTCTATTGTGCTTAGCACTCAAATTGTTCGAGTCTGCACATCATATTTTTTTTATAGTAAAAATTTTTATCAAACCTCGGAGGCATTATAAAAACATAAACTTTACATTCTAAATAAACAGATCCTAATATTCAATGAAAGTTTTATCGTCTTATGATATCGATAAATCAAGCTACAAAACAATATCAGCAATATCAAACACTTAAAAAGATTTTAGAAAAAAGCAGAAAATTATAAAAATCAATCAAATCTTAAACTCAATATTTACAGTGAAAATTTTTGATATGTTAGTATTGTTATTTTATATATATTTTAATTATTTTATTCATTAATCATAAATCGTTTTAATTTTATTCTTTTAGTTTTTTAAAGTAGTTTTAGTATTAAGATTACTTTAACTATAACTAGTAATGAGTTAATAATTGATTTTACTGTGAATTACTATTTAGGTTTTATTTGAATTCACTAACACCTAAATTAATAATTCATTTAACGGATAAATGACCAAATGACCTCAAGAACTTTTGCTATTGATGACATTAAGATCCTTATTAGAAAACATCTTGAATTTACAAGAAATTGCATGTAAATCATATAGATTACATATATAATTTTGTAAGCATATATTTATATAAGTTTGTAAACATATATTTTTGTTTTTGTACAATATTAAGTTGTATAAAGTAGATATAAAAACCCCACGAAAAAAATTACCTCAGTTTAAAATAAGTAGAATTTCAAAAATATTATTAAGAGTACTTCTAAGAATTGAATATTTGAAAATAATTTTTTTATATTGTGACTGAGGTGAAGGTCCTAATGTTTGGAAATGGACAATTAAAAAGGTCAAAACGTTACAGAAGTAGAAAGTATATA
>NW_027112357.1:122717-143145 GCF_000696795.3 Halyomorpha halys | reverse complement strand
AACAAGCTCAAGAATGTTGTTTAGTATGAATTCAAAAAATTTCTTTTATACAAATCAACGTTAACCTTTCAGAAGTATAAAATATAAATGTATAGAAAGATGGATAAAGCTGTCTTAAGTTTAAATATAGGTAAATAATAATTATAAACATACTAAATAAATATTAAATAATATCAGCTGCATGTGGTTCCAAGAGTTCTTTGATGTAGTTAAAACATGAATCTCGCCCCAACCCACACTCACTCACTTGCCGCCCCTCCCCCCAAAAACCTAAGCACAATACCGTTGTTTATTATATAACAGGGGGAAAAAAGAGGAAAGATTTATTGGGTTAGGAGAGGAAATATGATAAAAATGAGTATAAAATAAATATATGGATAAATAAAGTATAGAAAGATAAAAATAAATGAACAAAAATGACAAAACTAAAAAAAAAAATCATATATTTTTATAATAAATTATATGTTTATAAAAAAATGATCTTACTAAATATAAAAAAAATAAAAAGAACACAATACAAAGTGCTGTTTGTTTAGCAACCCAATCTAGTTGGAAACAATTTTTTTATATAGTTTTTTCCTCTCACTTTTAAAATTGGATTTATATCATTATTGACAAATTAAATATTAATATTCAATTACAAATTATTAATAAAATATAAAGAATAAAAAAAAATGTTGACCATTTGAAGAATGCTGAGAGAGGTGGGAAGAGATTATTATATACAGGCCTTGTTTTACATTGAAGGTGAAACGCACTCCTCCCAACCTCTCGAGAGCTGGCCAGGGCCTGGCTTCAAAAGCTTTTAACAATACTTTCCAAAAGACAGAACCCTTTTCTCAAATCTCCTCTCCCAATGTCGCCCTTAAAACACCGACCCCATTTACTTCGAATACAACCTTTTTTTGTTTCATGTTACTACAACATATCTCATGCAAATATTTGTACCATTATATTATATATACTTTATTTTACCTGAACATTTTAAAATTATTTAATATATATTTTAATCATTTCAAATAGCAATATAACGTGAAATATGATAATAATTAAAACGAATATTGTATAGTATGCGCTCCAGAATGCATTGAAAGTTTGTAAGAACATTCTTCCAATTAAGAAGAATGATTTGGGATAGGTGTGGCGAACTGGTAGAATTTTTTTTTTATATTATATGGAGATCTTATATATTGATAAGCCTCTTCGTACATTCGGAAGCAGCAGATTGGCAATCAATGAATCATAAGACAATAAGAATTGAAGCCTGACGAGCTGCTGATTCTATGTTCTTACTATTTCTACAAACTGATGATAATTGAGTGACGGTGCTGTCAGCACCCTGCTATATATTATATTATTAGTAAAAATATTGAATTAGTGTCTGCTTTTCCGTTACTCGGATCCGAAATGACACTTAAAGCATACAAAGAAGAAGGAGAAGCAAAAAAAGAAGGCTAACAGAGCGTGCTAAACACTTAGGACCTTGATATCACTGACCTATAAGGCCGACAGTTATAACACTATAATTAGACCATTGACTTATGGAACCAAGGCCTTGCCTACGAATTTCTTTTAGAAAAAATAAATTTATTATGAATTTTATAAAAATAGAGAAGTTTACAATGTATTCTGCTTGCGCTTAACTTATATCATAACAATGTATAGCTTTAATTGTAATGGCCATGTTAACCGGATGAGTGAGGAGAAGTTGATGAGGAACATTTACCAAGGAAGTGTGTTCATGAGAAGAAGAAGAAAAGGGAAACTATTCATTCTTAGTGGATCAGGTAAGCGCAGGTTCCTAAATAAGTTGTAAACTTCTCTATTTTTCCTTATTCATTGTCTTCCATCTCTTATACAACTATACGCTGCGTATCACTTCCTAAAATACGTCTGTAGCTCTCAGTCCAAAAAGAGATATTGTAAAGTCTATATATTTAGAAGAGTTGTAAAAAGAGTTCCGGAGTATTAGAGTATTTTTTATGTATATTAATACTAACTTCAGTAGTTTGGCGGAACAGGGAGAGACCGTGTCCAAAATTACGGAGTTCTCCTTAATACAACTGGAATAGCATCTTAAAATACTGAAACCATTTCTATTAAGATATCGATCAGTATCATAGTGTACCCTTGAATTCTTTTGATTCATTTAAAAACCGCAGTGTTTTCTAGGTATAGAACCCTTTATAAATAGTTTTAGTATGGCATGAGCTATACGATATGTAGAAGCAGCATTCAGTCAAAGTCAGTATTAATTTTTTTTAAAAATCTGTTTCTGTATGACCAATACAAAGGTTTATGACGTAGCTAGGTGAGGTGTTTCACTTTTTAAGTTTTTCTTTTCTTTGATGGCCAAAACTGTTCGTTTAAACTATCAGGAGCTCTAGAATTATTAAAAAAGAAGCCAGAACTCTAAAATATATTTTAAGTTCCCTTCAAAGGGTACCCCAACTTCACACACACACTCAGACTGTGTCAAAGCAGGTCAAAGACCACTTCGGTCTGTAGTGCCAGAAGATGTTAATATTTTACTCTACAAAATCACAAAAATATACTGGAAAATCTTGGTTTTATTTTATGAAAATTAATATAAAAAAAAAAGAATTTTTGTAATAATGTATTTGTAAATAATAGAAAGCGATACCTTGTACATTCTTATTATTATCAACATTTGCTTTGTTATATAGTTGTTTCTTTTATTCTTTATAATTTTGGTGTGATTATTGTAAACCCCTAAGTAGAAATCGGTAATTGAAAATCGAAGTCAAAAGCAACTTAGTCATAATTCGGTTAACAGAATATTCTTCTAGTTCGACATTTTTTAAATATTTTATTACTCAGCTAATTTACATGTTGAAATTTTATTTCTTTAAGATAAAATCACAAAATTGACCATAAATTATGTGAATAAATTTAGCTACTGGAAAGGAAATGGAGAAAGGTAGCTGGAAGGTTTCCTATAATAATTAAGGCTTGCTACCCGTAGCCGTTAAACTATCTCCAAGTTGAGCTGCTTAAATAACTGCCGTAGGAATTAACTCAGCTCCCTTCCCCTCTTTCGGCTGATTGCTAAATCGTATTCTACTTCTTTGCGGATATAACGTTCATACGGACCTTTGCTTTTATAAAGTTTCTTGTATCAATATACATATATCTTCTGGTCAATTCACTGGTATCGTAATATTATTCCGGTTATTCGATTTTAGTGAAATCAATATATCTAATTTAACTTACCAGCATACTTTGAGTTGAAATTAATCCTTTCTCGTTTCAGAACAGCAACTTCTTTAATAATTGGAATGGCAATACACCTATGTACTATATTTTCACTTATAGCTTTAGTTTAAAACTACTATTATATACTATATACTATTACGCTAGGAGGAGGAAGTATGAATCTTCTAGAGGGATATTTTGTAAATATTTGTTACTCAGCTAATTTCCATGTTAAAATGTTATTTCTTTATGATTAGTTTTCTATCGTTTTGACTTTCTCTATCATTGACTTTAAATTATGTGATTAAATTTGGCTAGTGAAAAAGTAATTAGAAGGTCCCTTGTAATAATTAAGGTTGCCTACCTGTAGCAGTTAAACTATCTCCAAGTTGGGCTGCTTAAATAACTTAAATGGAGTGGTTAAGCTGCGTGAAAAAGTGAAGTCAGAAAGGCGAGTCTATTGATGAATTACAGGGGCGTGGCCGGGAAGGTAGAAGCCAATCACCTGCGGCCCTCTACAGTAGTTTAGATTAGATTAGCAGAAATTCCTATTAACCTTAACTTCTGGCCTTCACTTTTTCTATAAATGAGGGTGAATTATACTATGTTTCGGTGTATCCTCATTTATTTCATTGTTGTCGATATTCAAGTTATGACAGTTGTCTTAGCTACCATGGAAACACGAATTTTTTTTTATTTTAATTTACTAAGTGATATTTACAACTGTATTAAAAATATATACTAAAAGCAAATTTGAAGTTAGTTATACAATGGGATGATACAGACATGTTGAAAATCTACCTTTTGATGGAACTCTGATAACATATCTAGAGGAGAAGATCCCGAGGCTATCTTCCTTTCAGACGCCTAGGAGGATTATCAGATAATGAAGGAGAAGCCAGGTTAGAAACAAGTAGATTTGGGTGGTTAGAAAGTTTATCATGAAAGGATTGGTATCTGGTACTGGACAAATCGGAAATTTATGGAACATTGAGGTCCTGATGGATAACTTGATGTGTACCAAAGTAAGAAGCATTAAGGATTTTGGATTTTAAGGATTGTATACCATAGAAGTTTAATGGTTTAGTGAAGCCCTAATGGTCAACTCCTTAATCCGATAAGCCTTATTATAGTCATATAAATGAGTCTTTTGTAATTAGTTGGAAGTTTAAACCGTTTGTCTAGTAAGTATTGTAAAAATCTGAATCGACAAGCAGTTTCTTGTTTGTTCAGTCTTGTATGAGGATTCCATGTCAGTTGTTTGCCCAAATGTAGTCGTAGGTAACGGATTTGTTCGAGAAAAATAAATGAAGTGGTATTAAAGGGCAATGTGGGGCAGGAACGAAAATATTTCATTTCTTTTTTAGTTAATAATTCGTTCAATCTATTTATCTATTTTTTTCTAGTAACAATGATATATGATTAATTATTTCAAATAAACAATAACAAACTTAAATAGAAGCTTTTTTTTTAATTCGATATTTAAGCAATATCAGACTATTTCAAGGAGGATAAAACATACTGACCTTAAAGACTACTTAGTTGTACATAGATATTATTAATTTGATAGAAATCTTTGGAGACATTTTCGAGGAAAAAATAAAAAAATTGTAAAATCATCTACATAAAAAGGAACTAAACGTATGCCGATTTTAGTGGCTAGCTTCCTTCCGATATCATTCCGACTTACTGGCATATATTTGCATTTAATAATATCAGCATAAGTAAATTTTCCTTACGATTTATTCTTGTTAAAGTAGTTGTAGCTCATAGCAAAATATTTTGTAAGGTTCTTAGTTCAGTGCTTTTGTTATACGTATTAACATTTTTGTTAAAGGCTAAAAAGTATTTATGTGATATATATATTAATAGCAGTTAAACTAAATGAAGGCTCAGAGATGTGGTTTGGTAATATCGATAAAAGAAAAAGATGTTATTTTTATCGTAATTTCAATAATAAAGGAGAAGAGTATTTGTATCTTCTATAAACTTGTTTCACTTAACAGACAGCTGAAGCCAGGATACACTTTTAATTGAGTGTGAAAAGATCCAGTAGTAGAAAGGATAAAGAGTTGTGGGGATAAAGAGAAAGATTAAATCAGACCATGAACAAAACCCCAACTCCTGTAGCCAGTCCTATCTATCCAACTGTCTCTCAAGTGGGCCGCCCGACAATTTGTCCTCAGTGGGCGGCTAGGACTCCAACGACGCATGATTTGTCGTCCAAAGGCGATTGGTGGAAATCAGGTCATGAAACAACTTGAGAAAATGAACTTTTGAACTAAAACTTTTTTTAATTATCAACAAATTATGAATAAAAAATTTTAAATTACTTTCTTCCATGATTATGTTGTGAAATGTTTTATTTTGATTTGTTTTCTCTAAACCTTTATCATTTTAACCCATTGGAAAGAACTGGATATAACATGGAGGAGATTGTGCTTAAAAGAAATACTGTGATACGATGCAATTATTTTTTCATACTTTCATATTACTTTTTCTTCGAAAGGTTCAGGACACCCACCGGCATAATAAACAAACAGTGGAACTGTTGTAGAAAAAAATATATGCTAAATTATATTTAAGTTTTCGAAAAGAAATTCCAGCAAATCCCATCAAATTACCTTTACCCTTCGTCGTAAATCTACTGACTCCCCTATAGTATACTTCAATAATGTTGCCCTTACCCCTGTTGAACAGATCCGTTACCTTGGACTACATCTGGACAAACGACTAACCTGGAATCCTCACTCAAGACTGAAAAGACAGGAAACTACACATCGATTTCGACTATTACAGCACTTACTAAACAAACGGTCAAACTTCCAATCCATTACAAAAGACTGATTTACATGACAATTATAAGGCCTATGGACATACGGCGTTGAGCTTTGGGGCTCCACTAAACCTTCGAATTCCTCTCTATCCAATCTTTACAATCTAAAATACTTCGTAAAATCCTAAATGCTCCCTACTTTGTCATAAATAAAATCATCCACAAAGACCTTAATGTTCCCTATGTAAGCGATCTAGCCCGAACCAGATATCAATCCTTCCATTATAAACTCCCTAACCACTCAAACCCCATTAGTTTCTAATCTTGCTTCCTCTTTTATTCCGGACAATCCTCCGAGGCGTCTGAAAAGAAGATGGCCTCGAGACCTTATATTGTAAAAATGTTTTTACAGTGCTACCAATGGGAAGTTTCTCTACATTCTTGTACCATACCACTATCATTTCCTCAAATTTACTTTATGCATTTTGTAAATACAGTTGTAAATATCAATAAATAAATTTAAAAAAAAAAAGTTTTCGAAAAGAGTTTTACATCGATGCGTAAGCCACAAAGCTTTTTATCTTTACTTATTTTTGGAAATTAAGTAGAAATAATTACGAAACTTCCCAACAAAAGCATATACCCTGAAATGCATTGTGTAAACTAAACTGTGTTATAGGTTATATTTTTATTTTGGGCGATCAACTTCTTGGTTATTACGCCCTTTTTACTTTCTTTATCTTCTTGGCTTTGACATTTGAAAGATAAAAATTTCTTTTAACGCTGGTCGATATTTGTAATTTATATTTTACAGTTGGATTTATTTCAGAACTTTTATAAGTTTGTCACCTGCTGACTCTTTAGAGCCTATTCTCTCGAACGAGGTATTATACTATTTTCGAAGGCTTGAAATGATGTGCATTCTTCCATTATATGTTTTATGGATAACGGGGACTGACAGGTTTCGTATTTAGGTTGGTCCTATTTTATGATTAAGTAGACTTGTGTAAAGTTGGAATGTCGTATTCTTACTTGTGCAGCAACCATCTCTTCTCTTCTGTTTCCTCTTATGGCACTTGCCCACTCTTGTATGTTTTTTTAACATTTCTCAGCTTATATTGCATTAACAATTGATAATAAGTTCATCTTCATATTTCAAGCACTTTTTATTAATTTCACACTAAAAATGTATTCTTCCTAAAAATATATTCAATATTTAAAAAGCGCCTGAAATTGAAAAACTTTGTATTATGATCTCCTCTTGGAAGATTGTGACATGTCGTACATCGACCAACCTATTCGCTACATTTTTTTGTTAAAAAAGGCACCATGGATGAATAGAGTTCAGAACTCTATGCAAAATGAAAAAAAAATCAAGGAACAAAACTAAGTAAACCGAAAAAAACTACCCCAGCGGATCCAGGGAGATTCATTCTCAACCACTGCACTAGAATAAAAAACCATTCAAATGTTTTTGTTTCATTTTGTCCAGAAATCGAACCAATCAGTTCTAGAATAAATTTTAATAAATTATATATTAAACATTTTATACGTATATTACTAGAATGTTTCATTTCGAAATATAACTAATATTTTAAAATGAATGTGTTACTAATTGCAAAGATTTGATCAAAATAAATCCACCTTTGCTGGGATATTGATTGGTTTGCTACTATGGCAACCGTTTGCTTTCATTAAAGCAGTAACAAATAAATAGAATTGCTTACTCCACTTTGATACGGAGAGTTCTAAGAAACCCTCTCACCTTAATGAAGAGACACAAAAGAATAAAAAAGAACAGAGCCCTCACAAAGTCACACTCCTTATAAATCTAATTCCGAGAGAGGTTTAATTACTCCGGGCGAATTCAAGTCATGGCGAACATCTTTCTATTCTTCACTGGGGTAATAAGGAAATTCCTCACTCAATAGTGTCCTACATTGTAAATAATAGCCTATATTCATTAACTATAAGATTTACTTCTGATTAATCCGCCTTTAGATGCATTTTATGAAAAGACTTGTAAAAGAGAGTTCTAAAGAGAACAAACAAACAGAGGCATTTAACTGTCCTAATTTTTGGACTTATTAATTTTGATTAAATCAGATTAACGGCACTTATTCCATGAAACAAACTTATTTTTAGTGTTTGTTATTAAAAGATAAATAATCAAATTCTTGTATTTTGTATTTACCATGATTTATATCCACTATTGGGATTCTACTACCTCGTTTTCCTTGTTTTTAAATTGTGTAATTTCAGTAATTAATCAATGTGCGCAAACAAAATTTTTATTTTCTAAAAATCTATTAGATGAGTGTTCTGTCGGAAAGGTCCTATTACAGCAGAGTAAATAGCCTAAATGTGTATTAAAAAAAAAAAACATTAATACTTTGAAGACATTTTTTAATCCGCCATTTCATGGTCAGAATGTGGTATAAAGCGTTCGGTCTTGCGAAATGTTTCTAGAAAACTATGATTTAAACTAGTGAAGGAATTATTCTTTTCTGTTTTATTAAGAACGTAAGTAGAGTTATAAAGAGTTAATAGTATCCCATCAAATCACCTTTACCCTTCGTCGTAAACCTACCGACTGCCCTACAGTCTCCTTTAATAATGTTGATCATAACCCTGTCGAACAGATTCGCTACCTTGGACCACATCTGGACAAACGACTAATCTGGACTCCTCACACTAGACTGAAAAGACAGGAAAATGCACGTCGATTTCGACTATTACAGCACTTACTAGACAAACGGTCTAAACTTCCAATTCATTACAAAAGACCGATCTACATAGCCATTACAGCCGTAATAAGGCCAATCTGGACTTATGGAGTTGAGCTTTGGGCTCCACTAAACCTTCGAATTCCTCTCGTATCCAATCATTTCAATCCAAAATCCTTCGTAAAATCCTCAATGCTCCTTACTTTGTCACAAATAAAATCATACATAAAGACCTTAATGTTCCCTATGTAACCGATCTAGCCCGAACCAGATATCATTTCTTCCATTACAAACTCCCTATCCACCCAAACCCACTAGTTTCTAGCCTTACCTCCTCTTCCATTCATGACATTCCTCCGTGAAAAGGATGTGGCACATAAGGCTGGTGAAAAGAAGATGGCCGCGAAATCTGTTAATGTAAAACGTCATTAGAATGCTACCAATAGGTAGTTTCTCTACAGGCCTGTAACACTCCAATTTAACTGAGATAAAATTTACTAAATATATTATAATGTACAGTTGTAGCATAAATATACAAAATAAATTATTTAATAGAGTTGAAACTTGCCCTTTTCATGTTCATGTTGGTAAAGTAAATGAATTTAAATTAAGATAATTTTAAAAAAATTTCAATAACTTAATCTGATATTCTTGGACAATTTATTGGTATTTAAACAATTTGATAACCCATAAAGATATATGTGATCGCTGTTCTGTCTGTCGTCATGATGATCACTCTGATATCTGTGAGATATATTGCAGAGCGAGCAGACCCATTGGAATCTTTGTTGATAGTTTGACAAAATTAACAACATATCAACTGTTAAGGCTAGACTTAAAAAAAGAAGTGTTCACTGCAGTCACAGTGCTAGAAGATTCTGTGAATAATAGTTGAAATATTAATTTTGAACTAATATCCAAAGACCAATAAGTTCACCTTAACTTCTCTTCAATAGTAAGGGGCCAACTTTTTCAAATGTAACTAGTGGTGTATAATGATACCCGTTGTGTCTGGGATGCTAGAATAATTACTGAAGGCTATTATCCAAATATATTTATATAATTATTTGAGTCCATATAACTATTATTATTGGATTACCTTTCCAAAGGCGTGTTCACCAGGTACCTATTATACATATTTATGTAATATTATGTGAAATATGTAATATTAGGGTGATATATATAGTGTTTTTGGGTTATATGATCATCAAAGCAACATAAAGGAACAAAATCTCAATTTACATTTTGTAGATCCATGAATAATATAATGTAATAAAATGATTCAGGTAGATGGTTTGCCATACATTATCCTTACATTATATATCCTTCACATATATATATCAAGTTATTTATATATATATATATATCTGAATAACTTGATGCGTATTGCATTCCGTGATGTAAGGTTGGCTTTCATCTTTCTACATTATCTGGCCTCCAAGTCCCATGTTCCTGACTAGCCCATGGTTCCTCCGGTCGAAGTGTCTTCCTCACTTTTCAGTTCTCTAACTCTGTCCCTTGCCCAATTTGTCCTCTTGCCCTCATTTGTTTGTCATAGGGAGTTACTTTTTGGTTTCTTGCGTCTGATTGGCTTCCATTAGCTACGCTAACAAATAATAAGTCATAAAGACTGCCGATAAGTGGTTGGAATAAACTATAATTGACTTGCTTGCCGATCCCTTTCTTGAGTTATACCTGGTCTAATTAATGATTTTGGCCTTATTTGACTCCGAACTATCTTGTACTCATTACCTTTTAAAAAGTTCTTGTGCATATACAGGAGTCAAAATATATATATATATATATATATATATACAAGAAGTAATCTTGGTAAAAAAAAAGATAAATGAGAGTATAATCTTTTTTAATTACAAAACAAAAACAAAGGAAAAAACTTCAAATGACTTGAAATTAATTTATATATCTAATTCTCCTAATTACTACTTTACAAGGCTCATTATGGTACTTAAAAATAAATCGTTCTATTTACTGGAGCTCATAATATGATATTATTCATGAAAAAATTAAAGAATTTTCCATTTAAAATAGTCCATACAATCATTGATGATATCAATCTATCAGTTATCTACAGTAATATATATTATAACCACAATAGCTTTTATGTTGTATTTTATAATTGCATTTAATGCAGAAGTGAACTATCAGGCAAACATATTTTGAAGCTATGTCTTATCAGACTATTGTATTTCACTACGACATATAATAGTCTCATCAATATTTTAATTAGGTCCTAAGACACAAATAAGAGCTTTATTATGTAAACAAACATTTAAATTAAACTTATTGTTAGTTCATTGCTGGAATGCCCTGCGTGCGATCTGAACGTCAAAGAGAACCAATCCTTTGAGTGTGGTAGTTCATTTTGCTTTAAAGTTATTTGCATGTAATGTACCAGGGACTATATTGACGATACTATTGACGATACTATTGACTGCATACTGATTATTTATTTTTTAAATTATTTTATTTCATTTTGTAAGTACATCTATCGGAACAATTGTGGTGGCCATTGTTTAATAGATGTACTTAAACAGACTTTCTTAAAAAAAAAAAAAAAAAAGGTGAAAAAAGTCTATTCTCATTAAATAGTAGACAATAAATTAATTATAAACCATAAGTTAAACAGTGATAAAAGTGCGACGATAAAATGAAACCAAGGATATGCATGGGTAAAAACAGAAAGCAAAACAAGTATAAAATGGAAAAAAAAATTATTATTTCTGATTATTAGGAAAATAGAAATATAAGATAATAGACATAGCATTATTGGAATAAAATATCAAAATTAATATGGGAAACAACGCTTTGAAATGAATTAAATAACACATTTGATAGATACATGTAGTATTAATAAATCTAGTTTGGTGTGCGCATCACGAAACTTTCACTTGTACCTACGTTCCCAAGCTTTGTATAAATTAGAGGTACCATGTTGAATTTATAGTTATTTCTGTAATTTTTGGGAATAAAAAATCCTAAGACTAGGGAAGACTAAAATTATAACAAAAAAAATTTATATTAATACGTTGTATGACCAACATACATCAGATTCTATTTAACAACAATTTTCCTCCAAAAAAAGTTTATATTTTCATTGTTATAAAAAGTCGTATTTTAGATTTCTTGGAGGGGAAAGGGTAAATAACGAATATAAATCATATTCATACCAAAAATACAAAACTTTGTCCAAAGATAGTGCCGTCTTAATGCAATCGGGAAAGATCAGGTGGTCTCGGGTCGTCCGTAGCTCAGGTCGTTGAGGCGCAGGTAATAACAACCACCAAGCACCGCTTCGAATACAGCCTGGGGTGGACTTTGATAATTACGGTCCCACGAAACAAAAAATCTCTAGATAATCTCTCCCCTCCCGTATGTCAGAAATGACCAGAAAGGAGGTCATTAAAAATAAAAAATAAAATAGATGGGATAGTCTCATCTTTTCCTGCTTGCTTCTATTTTTTATTTTTTTAGTTCTTGATAAAATTCTTTAATATTATGTATTTTTACATTGTTTATTATAACTGTCAATCAGAACTATTTATTTTTATCACATAAACCCAACCTAAAGGACTTAACAGCAAGATATTTTTTTAATTTGTCATTTAAATCCTGTCGGACTACTTCAAAAAGAAAAAAAAACCTAGCTCAAAATATAGGTCATATGATTGTACATTGACAAAATCATTAGAGCTATTTTTGAGAAAATCTAAAAAAAAAAATGAAAAATCTATGAATAAAGTGGCAATCAAATACAAACGGCTTAAACAACACATTAGACGCTGTAAAATAATAATTAAAAAAAGGAAACTTACTGTGTTAGTCATCTAGTACGGTATTGATTATAAATTTGATTTTAGAAATCCTAACATAGAGGACTATGAAAAAAAAATAGGTGGTAAAATTAACTAACGAGTAGAAAAAATGTAAATATCCAATATGGACACTTAATTAATAAATTAATACAAAATGATAGAATTAAATTGTATCGTTCTCTAACCTTGATTATTTAATTTTTTTAATCCTTCTAAGGTGTTTTTGCAAGTCAAAAATTAAAAAAGCAACTGTGTCATCATGTCATTTTATCTACGGGATACTGCGCCCCCATCTTCATCATGTAATATGCTACAGTATTATTGGATGAGTCATCAAATTTTCAAATATATAACATGCTATACGTTTTTTTATTACGATAACAGTGAAGTTACTATTAGTTCAGTTTGGTATGTGTGGTGACAACCGAAGAAATGGTCATAATGAATACACAGCTTTTCTTTTATTTTTAGTTTAATAACTAGAATTATATTTTAAAATTAAAAATTATCAGGTCAGATAAAATTGGCAATGTTAGTAAGGTTCTCTGTGTTCAAAGGCTAGACTAAACGAAACAGTTAAGAAAGGAATGTAAATTGATTAAACATGAAACATACATATATCAACCCATATAGCAAGCCCTCTTCTTTAATTTTAATCTTTTGTTCCACGCCATTCAAATTTCTAATGAAATAATGTACAGTACGCTCTTCAAGTACCTAATTCCTTCTGCTGGCAATATGATAAACATTTTTATTATTGTTTCTACTATTTCTAAATACACAAAGTTGCCCATGATAACTCCGGTAATTGCGGGACCTGACGAGGGCGATAGCTGAGCTCGTACAAATCCCGAGAGAAGATAGCCGTGGTCGGATATTCAGAATGCCTGTCACAGCGATCATCCCCCATTGTGACACTAAACCCTTTTGGGGGTAAAGGGAGTTAGTCTTCCGCTCTTTGAATAATATGGCATGGTTTATGTCCGTCGCTTGTTTAGCTCTTGCACATCTGTTAGAGAATTACCCGAATCAAACCCGGAATTCCATTACTGGAAAACATATTCTCTTTAAAGGATATAATTTTGAAAATAATATCCATTGTATCAGTTTATGTTTGATATTCTTAAGACTCTTAGTTATTAACAAAATGAACCTATTGATTATTTTTTCTTCATTCTTAAAAATGAATCACAAAAGATTTTAATACTTCAAAAATATAACTGAAACTTCAAATATCATTATCGAGAAATTCATGTATAAATTTTGCTCAATACATGAAACTAGAAGTATATTTTTACCATGAAACATATTCTGATTCAAAATCACTAAATCTGTATCGGTATAATATATCAAACTTACCATGAACTGACTTAGCAATATAAAAAAGAAATATTTCAAAATTGAACAGGATCAGAACTTACGTTGGCAGTCTTCACGAAAAACAGTTATTTGTAAAAATTCATCACATGGATGTTCCGTATTCCCAGAAGTGGGATGCCATGCATGCATATGCGATTCTTTTCTGTTGTTTTAGTTATTATTTTAAATATTTTAATATTTGTTATATAGGGAGATTTGTTGATCAAATAAAATAGGGGTTGTGAAATAGAAGGGAAAGAAAAAAAAAATAGGAATAAAATGAAAAACTTGTAGTTAGTTTGTAGACTGATATTAATTGTAAAAGAAAAGTAAAAGAAAACTGTGGAAGAAAAAAAAAATGTTATGTATCTATTATATATTATATTATATCATGTAAAAATATGTAACTTATATTTGTTCAGTCACGGATTGATCAGTATGCTGTGTAATGTAGCAACCCAATGTATTTGGGCAGCATGAATAAAGTATTTTCTTCTCTCTCTAGAGACCAGATTTTTGTGCAATTGCATCTTTTTTTCCCTGACTCTGGATTCCGCAAAACCTCATCAGAAATTAGAATCATGGAAAATACATTCAAATAACTCAATTCTTGTGGTGCACAGAATAGCTCGTTGTAGGACTCAATTTTAATTTCAATCAGAATTGCTCTTACTTCAATTTTCAATCAGAGTTACTCTTTTAGAACAAAAGTCCATAATTTTATTATTATTATTTTTTTTTAAGATTTAGCCAAATTTCAATTAATGCTTGTATTAAATATCTTTGTATTATGTATGCCAATATTTATTTATTTTAATTTCATTGTTTGTTTTTCACTTTATTCAATTTATAGTTTACAGTTACCAAAAATTCAGATAAGGCAATGCAGGCAATGCTTGCTTAACATATGAAGAGTCGAATTCAACCTAACAAAAAAATTAACACGTAAAGACAAGTGACTAACGTCATTGAATTACCATTTACCTGCGATTTCGGGTACCTATGAAAAAGTCTTAAAAATAAGCTCGTTATTTTTTTAAACTTAAATTGGTACTCCGCCTTACATCCTTTATATTTCCATCTGACTTTTTTTAGTGATTTTAAACATGAACAAAATGCCAAAAATTATCTATTCATATATTTGTTATCAAATATTTTAATGTGTTTCAGCTTTGACTTATTGAAGTCAGTTTTTTTGTTAACGCTATATTTGAATTAAAATACACAATTGAAAAACTAAGCGGAAGAACATGGTATTTGAAATATTAGGAAAAATAAATAGGGAACTTTGCTTGGATAAATATTTTGAAATAACCATATCTACAGAATGCATATTTTTCTATAACTTAAAATTTAGGTAGTTTTAAAAAGTTGAAAACAGAATCCCAGTCTTCACAATAGAAATATAATATAACTTTCCACATAGCTCTTCAATTATGGACAAAATATTATTTTATTAATCAGAGGTTTTCATAATTTTAGAGAATATTTAACAACTTTAATTTCATTCAAACAAGATTGAATAAGCTTTACATGTATCAATATTATAAATTAAACAATAAAGTTGATTATGGCAGGATTTGAGTGTTAAATACCCATTTTGTGTTCTGACCGAATGATTTTACATATCTCAGGTTTTCTACTGTACATTTTTCGATTTTTATTACTTGAATTATTGAACTACTTATATTACTTGAATTTTTAAGCTAGAAGAGGAGTATTTTCACCGTAATTAAATGAGATACTATGAGTTGTCCGTAGGCTTTGTTATTAATAAACATTAAAATAAGGAAAGATTTGTTTATAAAAAAAATAATAATAAGTATAGCAGAAACAGTAGAAAATTGAAACGAGAAAAATGGACTGATGTGGTAGTTTACTTTATTCTTAACTCTTCTCAGATGAATGGAAGTGAAAGAGTTCTCAAGAGGAATAAATAGAGTTTTGTGAGGTGGAATATTGAAGTAAGATGAGCAGGACCTGGTAGTACAGGATTGAACATAAATTTTTAATTTTGGATTTTGTAGAATTTAGGAGAGGCACTGAGTTATAATCACCTGGAATAGGAAAGACGCTAGGAAATATTGACAGCGATAAGAAGGGTAGAGCCACTTCAACTCGGACCAATAAAGGGTTATACCCGTAACTATGGCGATCCCAACAATTCGTATTGAATAACTCATAAGCCTTTTATGTTTAGCCTACAGCTCATTGCACAGTCCGCCATATACTAGACAGCCATCATCAAAAGGGAAGAAAGCAAAGAAGTAAGAGTTGACGGGTCTTGAATAGAAGGACGTACCAGAAGGGGAATTCCGGAGAGTTCGGTTTATAATAGTCTAGGTCCAAGACTTTTGACTAACGTGTAGAGCAATACTGAAATATTATTCACCATAAGGTAGGGCGGTCCTGAAATAGATTTAAAGAATCCGACTATGATGGCTTGGGTCTTCTTGGTGTTCAGTCTAAGTTTATCGTTGGTTGCCTAAGCACTTATTCTTGTTTTCTGGCAATTTTTTGGTAATATTAGAGGAATCGGTCGGGTCGAAGGAAAGGTAAATTTAAGCATCGTTTACAATATACTGGGAATGTTGAAGGAGAGTGAAAGGTCATTAAACTTGAAAGAAGGATAAATTAATAAAGGAATCTTGAGGTACGCCTCTATAGACAGGTAGAGATCTAAGGGAGAATCATTAGAGAATAATATCATGTAGTGAACGACCGGTGAGGAGGGATTAGAATCATTGAAGGGCACTAGATTACCTACAGAGGAACTGTGAAGTTAACGAAATCAAATCCTTTGAAAATATTCTAGTAGGGGACTCCCTATCCTTATAGGGAATACCTGTTGATTTATGGTAGTATTTATGGTAAAAAGTATTTAATAATAGTTATACATACGTATAAAAAATTATAAAAATAAAATATACAATCTATATTGATCTCCAGTAAATTAGTTGCCTAAAGCTAAATGAATGGCTGGATCTCATTCTCATTCCAGACAATGTAGAAAAGAGGAGGTGGCTATAACGCGCCTCAGAATTGGACGCTGTCGGTTAACCCAAGATCATCTGATAGCCAAGAGACTTCCACCTCAGTGTCAGCTATGTAAAGTAGCTTTCACTGTTTCATATCTTTAAAAAGTGCCCTCTCCCCTCGATAGAGACGGATCATGAAAAATGTGAAGTTCCTCAAGAACTCTCCAGGGTGTTAATGACGAAAATATTAGCAAAACTATTAAGTTCATCAACGCTATCAGATTGTTTACCCTGTTGTGAGTCTAAATTGTGAATTGTCGTTAAATTATTACAACTTTTCATTAGCAAAAATTATATTATCATTTATTCTCATCTCCAATCACTTAACAATAACAATTATCATATTTTATAATCGACTTAAAAAGTCCACAATTTTTTTTTTTTACCTGTTTGTTTTTTCTTCTTCTATTTTTAGTTAAAAAGGCAATAATAACCATCTGTTGCTTTCCCCTTAAAATCAAACAATGAAAACAAATAGTTGCATAGCGTATGTGATGTATCCTAAATAAATTTTATTTTTTTAGATAATATTTACTTTATTTATTGATTAGTATTATTAAAATCTACCACAAATTACTTGGGCAATGAGTAATATTGCTAATTGAACACATTCGTACCAAAAATATAAAACAGAAAAAAAAAATCTCTATATAAACAGAAAAATAAATAAATAAAATAAATATAATCTATGGATTCCCCACGTATAAGGGGTAGAGCAGAGCTCTTCGAGATCCCAGCACAGCCCCCTCACGGCCTTAATGGTAATACATGAGGGCAACATCTGGCATTGCCAGAACTCCAATTGACGATTTTATTTTACAAAAGGTCTCTTAGCCACTGCCGTTTCAATCATAGGTGAAACTGGATAAGGGTTAATCCAAAGTATTAGGATAATTAGGAAGGTCTAAATGGAATTTTGAGAATTTGGTTGGTATGAGGTCAAGGTCAAAACGGATATGATATGAAGGTTGCTATGTATCGGTCTTTGGACATCCAGGGTATTATTAAGGTGTTTCGTCATCTGCCCCTATACCTGGTCAAAGTATCCTTCTGGGAAGCTTTTAGTATCCTCGGATATGAAAACATCTGTATTAAGTTTGTCACATTACCAGAGGCCCCTGAGAAAATTAAATTGGCTAACCTTTAAGTGTCAAAACACAAAATAGGTTGGGACGAGGGACCAGAATCAAATTAACCAGGTGCAGGCCCTTCCTGGACATGTATAACTTTTTTTACACTTCCTCGGGCCTGAGGAGGGGGACGCCTGCCTCGGGAGTCTTCGGACATCGATAACCAATCAGAGAAGAGATTTAAAAATTTAAAGGTAACGCCCCAAAAGGGAAGTGGGAGAAAAATACAGAGGAAATTTAGAAGAGAGACGGACACACTCAACAGGAAGGCTTAGACGGGGGAGGACCACAGTCAGGAGGCAGACTTAGAGGATGCACTTCGACCAGACGAAGTCTTGAGAAGGGCCACGAGACCTGGACATCCCTTATGAAACAGAAGACACCTACGGCACTACATCCCACGGCATCAGCAGCTATAAGTATAAATTAACTAATAAGTAATCATGTAATAATCTATATTTTATGGCAACCTTTATCTGAATCATTTTAATCATAACAAATTGTAAATAAATACTTAGTTTCTTTATGTAGTTTATATACTATTATATATCCCAATATACCTCTTTATTATACTATATAATTAATGGTAACAACATTTTATAAATATAAAGGTATTTAATTGGTAAACTGGTAAACACACAAACAGTCTTTGGAAAGGAATCCAATTACAATAATAGTTTTTTAGGACTCAATTTATAATCAATTAATTTATTCATTTTTGGATAATTCCCTTCAGCGATTATCCTGGCATCCCAAGTAAATCTGTTACTAGTACATAGCAAGGTAATGGTGTATTGTTCTGTTGAAAACGTAATAGAGGGCACTGACTATGGTTTTAAGGATTTTGGATTGTTCCTGTTCCCAAAGTTCAAGTCCATACGTCCAGATAGGTCTGAGGATAGTCTTATAAACTAGTAGTTTGTTTTCTATTGAGTGATTAGAGGCCCTGCTGAGTATTAGTTAAAGTTGGCTGAATTCTCTGTTTAGCTCTTGTCTTTAAAGTCTAGTTTGTTGGTTCCAGGTGATTCTTTTGTCTAGTATGAATCCAAGGTACCGCACTGTGTCGGATCTGGGTAGAGGAATATTATTAAAAGTAACAGGTGGACAGAAGCTGTGGCGGAGGGTGAAAGTGACAGGGAGGCATTTCGATTCATTGACTTTTATCCGCCATTGATTGCACCATTGCTCAATCTGGGTGAGATGTGTTTGGAGATTGGATGAGGCTGTTACAGGAGTAAGATGGGAGGATAGAATGGTCAGCAAATGTTGCCAGGTACGTATTGCGACTGGTGGGAATGTCAAAATTTAATTTAATCTTCAAAATATATATCAATTTTATTATTGTTGAAATCAATTGATTTAGTATAACAGAATATACCCTAAATAACTTTTCAATATAAATTAGTAATATAATGGTACGATAAGATATTTGTTTACTGTTGCCGTAAAAAAAAGTTTTAAACTATACAAAATTGAAAACTTTTTTATATCGATTTAAAGGGTTCTTAAATATTTAATTTAACTAAAAAGAAATTCGGAGTATTCGGCACAAGAATTTCTCATTAGATGACAGTTTAGCTGCAATGACCTCGGTCCTGATTATATTGCTTTTAGCACACTAGTAGCTCAGCAATGGATCACTGATATTATTAAATTTTCAATTTTAAATAATTTATTATAATTATATTATTTCAATTTCTTGAGACAAAGTAATTATTTATTAAATAAATCGAAAATTTGTATCCTTTTTTGTCTCAACACTTTTTATTTTTCACCAGTCCAACGTTTCGGCCGTTTCGGCCATTTCAGCCACCCTCAAGGATATCTTCAATTATAATTTCTTCCTCACATTAATTTAAAGTTATTTTTGCAGGCTATTCTGTCCAGGTCATTTCCTTTATTATAAGTTAAAAGCTTATTTTTTAAAATTTAAAATCATAAATATTTAACTCTTCTTATACAAGATTATCCACAACAAATTCACTACCATCTATGGGTACCATGGTAGTGAATTATATACATAATATGAACTAAGTAGAAAGTAGTTAATTGATAACCTATTTAACCTAATTAATTAATAACCTAAATAAAAGTAAAATTTCATGCTTCTTATGTGTTTACCCTTTAAACTTTAATTTAATGTATTTTCCCTTATTTTATCTTAACGGTCTTTCATGATTACTCATTCTTGGGCGGTTATTATTTCCGTTCGATCTAATGTATTTTTTTTTCTCTATCGGTGAAGTCTATATACGTGTATATATATATATATATAGTTGACCGTAAAGATTTAAGTGTAAGAAGATAGTCAGGGTAGCAGTCAAAAAAAGAACAAATAGTTTTAAACTAT